>NC_134836.1:28920852-29221887 GCF_004210375.1 Tachypleus tridentatus
GGGTGGCGATAACTAGTTGCCTTCCCTCTAGTCTTACATTGCTAAATTAGGGACGGCTAGCGCAGATAGCCCTCGAGTTGGTTTGCGAGAAATTCAAAATAAAACCAAACCAAATCAATCGTGGCCCACTGGTTAGCTTCTCTGGTGATGAATCAAAGAGCCTTGGGCTCTGAACGTAATGCCACTGAGCACCCCACACATTTTCAGCTGAGGGCGCGTTACAGAAATTACAATCAAGCCCTTTACTCTGTTCAAGGATTCAGACATTTCGGAAGCTGACTGATTCTTCCCCATTCTTGTGTGAACCACGTTTACATTAAGCCAAGAACACGAAACGTTCGGAGTCGTGTGTCAAACATTTCCACTAAACCTAAAATAGAAATTATAGACGATTAGCATACTCGGATAAAGGTCTCTTTACTATTATTAGCAATTGTTAATGCATTTCCTACTTGTGGTTTAACGGAATGCTTGAAGACTCGTATATGCTAAAAATCGAAGGTCGATACCCGTGTTTAGCACAGCGCAAATGGTTTATAATAATTGTTTCTAACCTTGGTACGATGATGAATTTCTTTATCCAAACAGTAAATGTGATTTTATGATTTATTATCTAATATTTTAGCCGTAATGCTTGTTTGTTGTTAAGCGCAAAGTTACACAATGGGCTATCTGTGCTCTGCCCGCTACTGTTATTGAAATCCAGTTTGTAGCATTATAACCTTACACAGTTGTTACTGATTTAGCCATATTAACCTCTTACCAAACCTTCATTCGAAAGTTCCTTTTACATCCACAATTCCAATGTAATATAAAACAATACTGCTTTGATATTTACGTGAAACTTATTACTTGCCTGAGAAATGGAAGCCTAGAAAACAAATTATACATAATCAGTAGATTTAAGATGGATAACGGAACGTATTTAAAAATTATGTGTGCCTGTGTGTAATTAAACCTTTCAGCACGGGTAGTTGTGTAATGTTGGAGTTAGTAACTAACTAGCGCATGCGTAGTTCTTTAACTCCTACAGAGATTTCGAGGGAAACGGCCAACAGACTTAGCTTTTGATTCACTTTATGAAAAGCAAGATCTGCAGTATTACATATGTATACTTTTGTAATCGCCAAAAAACGTCTTATTTATAATTCCATTGTGTGTATACATTTTTATACACTAAAGGTACTTCCCCAGCGTCCCCGAAAGTATTTTCTTTCAAGAGTAAATGAAATTAAAAATAACTGTTTTATCTCTTGCTTTTGAAACTCATATGTCATGCTGTGTTGCAGCCTCCAGCGTGCATAATTCTTCTTGTGATTCATAGCATGCACATGTTTTTACTGACGTAACGAAGATACAACTTGCAACGTTAAGCGTCCCTTATGTGATGCCATTTTAAAGTCTACTGACTGACTGACAGACAACACTCTATACTGGTGCGAGTGGTTAAAACAAATGGTTTTAAGCCCTCTTTATGAGAAAAACTTTCTATTTTAATATGTCAAACTTGATTTTCTACATATATATTTCCTCGTGAGTTAGCGGTAAGTTTACGGACAAAATGCTAAAATCTGGGGGTTCGATTTCTCGTAGTAGATAGAGCAGAGATAGCTAATTATGTAGCTTTGCTCGAAAAACAAGAACATTCACACTTCTAGAAACTGAATTCTGTTCTTTACCAAATTATATCCTTCCTCTTGTGGAAGGATCAAAAGAAGTAATGTGTAGATATCGCTTTGAGGTACGAAGCTATAACGTATAACCCTAAAATCCATTGAAACTTGTAAACACGAACATAGCTATATGTGGGATAAATTAGAGATTTAATAATTTTCATTTCAGGTAGTTCGTACGTGTAGATTCCAATGATTAGCAATTCATCCAGTTTTACAGTAGTCTAACTTGTACATGATCATACGTACTTGTGAGTTATCTAGAAGTAAGCCTCGTGCTTCAATTTGGTAGCTACACCCATTGTTCTGTAAAATTGATCTATTACGTGTTTATGTGTGTGTGTAACAACCATCACCCAGAATTGGCTGGCTCAATTTCTGTAAGTGGAATCTCTCCGAGGGTGTACATTGACTATTCTATTTTAGAATTATTGCCCTAGAAGGTGAGATAAACACTTTTAAGATAGGAAACACATCCACTTTCTTATAGACTTTTGGCTATGCATATAAACACACAAGTACTTAATCAGTTAAATGTGTCAGTTATTACCTTCCACAAGCAGGATATGCAATTAGCATCTAATGAGGTCATTACGAACTTGATAATAAAAGAAGGAAGACGATGAATCATTATTCAGTATTGTCCTTGATACAGTTTTTGCTTCCTCAACGGGTACCTACATCTAGTCTAACTCACCTACGTCAGGAAAAGGTGTGTGAATAATATTGAGATATTTAGTTCTTTAATAACTAAACAAAAAAAAATGTTTCGCTCGAGATCTATTGTTTCGTGAATAAACGTAAGGTAACAAGTGACATCACGATATCATTATGCATAAATAATGCTCCTCAATGAGTTGCTCGGGGTGAAATGCAGAATTCTGTTGATTATAGCTGTTTGAATCGTTTGAATGGAAATAAGCTCTTAATGCAATTATTATTGGATCAAAGTTGTTGTTTTTTTTAACAGCAAATCTTTAAAACATTTTTTGTTTGTTTCACTTTATCTCATCTGGTGCACAGTTCCTTGTTTTTCACTCGTAGAACCGTCTCGCACATAGGTAATCGAGATCGGATTATTGGAAAAGAGTTAGATGGATCATAATGAGAAATACTGCTACCACCACTTTTTGTACTCACTTTTCACTAGTTATGTAAATTTCGTTACTTACTAGTTATTTGTTCAGGTTGGAATGAATACAGTTTGTTTGGAACGATCAGAATATTTCAGCATGACCTTTGTTTTTTTTCAGATGTAATGTTGTAATGACTCGGAAGGTGTATATTAATGCACTACAAAATACGCTTTATTTTTATTATTTTGCGTGCAAGTGCAAATATGTTTGATTTATATCATTTAATTCTAATCGAATCAAGTTACTCAAACATCAGAAATAAGATTGTAGGTGCCTTGTAAAAATGTATTCTTGTGGTTGGTACAGCACAGATAGTTCATTGTGCAACTTTATGCTTAACAACACAAGTGAATGAGGTAGTTAATTCAACATATTGGTCTAATGAGGAATATGCATTGTCAGAAAACAAATACGCATAATGGTTAGAATTCAATTATTTATCAGTCAGATGCCTATTATCTAACTTTACGGTAAAATAAACAAACCTTCGATGTTTTCGTCCGTAATCCCAGTAATATCTCATTTTTATGTTGACAATTTTGTCGGAAGAAGTGATGACATCTCCTACTATGTAAATGTGTTTTGCATTTGTGGATCATGTGTTCACCCGTATTCATTTATTATTGAAGTATTTTTACCCAAAACTATTCGTAATAATTTCTTTCTCTTCAAATATTTGCCATATAATTATTTATTTAAAACTCGTTATGGTTTGGTTTGTTTTGAATTTCGTGCAAAGCTACGCAAAAGCTATTTGCGCTATCCATCCATAATTTAGCAGTGCAAGAGTAGAGGGAAAGCAGCTAGTCCTCACTATCCACCGCAAACTCTTGGGCTACTCTTTTACCAACGAATAGTGGGATTGACTGTCACATTATAACGCCTCAACGTCTGAATGCGCGAGCATGTTTGGTGCGACGGGGATTCGAACCCGTGATTCTTGGATTATGAGTCGAGTGCCTTACCCACCTAGCCATGCTATGCCAACTCGTTATGTTTTTTATAGTTTCTACACGTTTACTATTGATTGGATTTTTAGAACCTGAATGATACCTTACGCTTATATTGGCTAAAATTTCAGGTCAGATATCTTTAGGATTCAAATACAGAGAACCCTAATTTTTATTTACTGATTTAAAGAACCACAATAACCGCCATACTGAGCTCTCTTTACCGAATAACAACATTAATTAAATCGCATCTGCATTTTAAATTGTGGGCGTGTTCCGAAGCATTAGTTTTCGAATCTTGGACCCTGGACAGCTCGACACGTTACTCACTAGACCACACATGTTATATTTCATTATTAATCATTACTTTTACTTCTTTAGTTCCAGTAATGAATTACACCGACACTTATTTTTACGATCAGTATTAAGTTGGACCTTGAAAAATGTTTATTAATTTGTCATCTGATTTGCTTCATTTTTCATGTATCCCTAACTACTACTGTTCTTAACGTTTGGTTTTTATTGCTGTAAGTTTTATCTGTCTGTTCCATGCAAACATAAGTGTGTGTTTGTATGAATAACTCAATTTTAATACCATAAGATGTATTAATTGTAACTAGGCGATCATATCATTACTATGAAGTAATAATGAAATTAATACTTATCAAGAACATTCACAATATTACTAAAAAACAAAAAATGTTTTCCATTAATAGTTTTATAATAATTACTTGAACTCCCATTCTCCTTCCAACAGCCTCCCGCTAGTACAGCGGTAAGTCTACTGGTTTACAACGCTAAAATCAGGGGTTAGATTTCCCTCGGTAGGCTTAGTAGATATTCCAATGTGGCTTTGTTATAAGAAAACACACACACACACACACTCCTCCCAGCAGGAGTTGAGACGTTGTGGTTTAAACACTTAACTCCTAACCCTTAACTGATTCTCCATAACTGGTGACTAGTTTGACATCTGCATTTGGATCTTGTCTGATAGATGGAGTATCCCTAACGTTATGACTGTAAATATTTTCTACCATGATTTAATGATGAGGTCATGTACTGATAACGAAAACACTTTGGTTTTTTTAGTCTCATTATAAATGTTTTTTATATTTGTGCTACGAACTATCATTTTGCGATTTGTCTCTCTGTTTGTGTTATATAAATATTTCTATTTTTGTTTATAATCCTCCATTTCATCTCAAGCAGATAAACCTATTTTTCTGTTTGTGAACAAGTTTATCTACAATTTTCATTTTGCACAAGTTAATTTAAAAAGACAAATAATTTCCTACAGTAATTTTCTAAAAACGTAAACTTTATTCAGTTTCGATTGACATAACCAGAGTTTTTAGGGCACTTAATTCAAGCGTAACTAATTAGTCACTGAATAAAAAGGGTAAAATAGCATGAATTTTTCAAGAACACAAATTAAAGTTGTTTATAGCTCAAACTTATAACTCTTTTTAGCAAGCTGCACACTCTCCCTCAACCTACAAACCCACGCTTTTAATTAAAGGAAGTAACTTAGGTGACAGGAACAATTCTCAGAGCAGGAAAATTAGTGCAGCTCGTAGGCTTCCATGATTAGTTGGATTCTTCCTTAGTCAAACAACTAATTCGGAGTTGTTTTCGTTACACGTCATTACAGAAAATTAAGCTAGTTAGAAAAATGTTTATTTTTGAATTTTACGCAAATCCATACGAAGGATCTCTGCGCTAACCGTTCCTACTTTAACAGTGTAAGACTAGAGGGAGGGCAGGTAGTCATCACCACTCACCGCCAACTCTTGGGCTACTCTTTTACCAACGAATAATGGAATTGACTGTAATATAATAACGCCCCCACGGCTTTGAAAGAACGAGTGTTTGGTGCGACTCTCGGAATAAGAGTGTAGCGCCCTAACCACCTGACAATGTAAAAATGTTTTATTCCGTTTTCCCGAATTACTCTGTTTTTCTTCTATTACGAATGCGTGAAAGTATAAAACGTACGTATCCCTAGACTGTGGCGACTACAACATTCATGTGAATGACGTATTTCTATTTTAATATATATATATATTTATAGATGTATACATGTGACTCTAAACGACCTTATCTTTTCGAAAATTCGAGGAGGTCAATCCCGCTGTTCTTTGTTGTTGTCTAAAAGTTGGCGGCGCTTGCTGTTAGCCAATTGTCTTCAGTTTGGTTGGGAATCCAAGATTAGGGTCGGTGGCAAATAGCATTAGCTTGACGTTACAACTGAATACCTCAGGAAACTCAAATATTTAATCATTAGGTTGTATTCAGTTATTACGCGGGTACTTTTGCTATTAAGTATTAACAGCACTTTTGTTACAATCACAATAACATTAATTTTTTTTAATATTGTGAAACTAAAGCTAGTGCTAAACACATATATTAAGATAAATGTATGTAAAAAAAAACGCATATTTTAAGTCAGCAATTTTAAAAACCCACGTATTAGAGGAACACTGTTAAAAAAAACACCTCAACCATTAAGGTGACAATGTAAAAGTCCCCCATCTTGAGTCAACAATGTAGAAAAAATATTTTAACTCAACGATATAAATAAATAATAACAGCTGAGAATTCTGTTCGGTGTACGTTGGTTGTTTTGGACTTCTCGCAAAACTACAGGAGGGCTTTCTGCTTCTACCGCTCCTAATTTAACAGAGAAAGACTAGAGGAAGGGAAAGGCAGCTAGCCATCATTACACACCGTCCATTCTTGGGCGATTCTTTTTACCAACGAATAGTGGAATTGACCGTAACATTATAACGCCCTCACGGCTGGAAAGGCAAGCATATTTGGTGCGACGGGGATTCGAACTCGCGACCCTCAGAGTATGAGTCGAACGCTTTAACCCACCTGGCCATGCCGGACCAGTCGGTGTACGTTTTCTGAGTAGAATACTTTGTTATTTAACAAGAGAAAACATAAAAAGAAAGAAGTAAACTAGATTAAAAAGCAAAAATGTATCTCAAGACGGTTTGTATGGGTATTAAAACTTTTATTAAAATAAAGTAGCGAACTAATTTTTCGACCTTCTTAGGTCATCTTCAGGTTAATAAAGAGAGATTGCAACTGACCGTATACGTATAAAAGTGTAAACCAATATAAAGGAATACCTATATACCTGTACTAATTAATAACTGTGTTACGTATACTACAGCGCCCCCCTAGGATCCCGTACCTGTTTACACTCTCGCTCCTCAGACGTGCGCTTGGCAACGGTCAGTTGCAAACTCTCTAAGTTAACCTGAAGATGATCTAAGAAGGTCGAAACGTTGTTCTCTATTTTAATAAAAGTGTTTATTCATACCACCCGTCTTGAGATACATTTTTACTTCAAGTGGGTTTTTCTTCATTACGAAAATGAAAGGCAATAACGGTTCGTAGAAATCCCTGTCCTAAAAGTGAGTCCGATATGGCCACGTGGTTAAGGTGTTTGACTCGCAGTTTGAAGGTTGTGGATTCGAACCCTCGTCCCACCAACACGTTCACCTTTTCAGCCGAGGAAGCGTTATAATATACAGTCAAACCCACTATTCGTTGGTAAAAAGAATCGCCCAAGAATGGACGGTGTGTAATGATGGCTAGCTGCCTTTCCCTTCCTCTAGTCTTTCTCTGTTAAATTAGGAGCGGCAGGAGCAGAAAGCCCTCCTGTAGTTTTGCGAGAAGTCCAAAACAAATGAAACCTAAAACTCAAGATTAGAAACAGAGTCAGATGAAATGCTTACATTCCAAAGTCTCACTTGTTTCTCGTAACAAGGCTTTAATTTCACTTCTTTACGATTGGCTGTATATCTATTTTAATCTGAAGTCTTTCGCATACACTACATTAGCTACATAACAAAACGAAATTGAACCTTGAAGCCAATTTGCCTGCAGGGTGGAGGAACTATTTCTAGCTCAGTATTTACGTACGCGGAAGTAGATTTTTTTAGTACAACAGGCTGCAAAAGCCTTAAAAAACTAAAAGTGAGCAATCTTGTATTAGCATTACTCAGACACATATTAGAAGTACATAAAATGAAATGGAAACCACCATTGTATACACTGTGTGCACGTTTTATGTTCTAGGAATGTATCTGACTTGAAATCTCTGACACTGGAAACAGTTCAGGCTAAATGCTTTTTCTAGTTTGGTATGTTTGCAAATGACTCGTTTCACGTTATGTAAGAAGTGTTTACATAAAGAGGACTAGAAAATCTTAAAATGTAGTAAGAAACGTCGTCGGCGTCACCCCCCCTCCCTCTCTTGGTTTCACGTATTTTCCTTGTTACTTCAGTCATCGGACCCCACGTCAAGTAAGTGTTATCTACGTTAGTAATCCATAAACAGGTTTTTTTTGTAGTTAAAGGCGCTGTAAAAATGACCAGAAGGAACGCTCAAAATGATGTACCAAACATCGTCGGTATCAACGCCCACCCTCCACCCTGACTTTGATGATAAGTGTTATTTGCGTCGTTAACACAGAAAAAGGAATGTAACAAGTCTCGAACATGAAATACCATAAAGTTGTCTGTCTCAACCTCTTCCCTTCCAAGCAATGTTTGTTCCGATATGTAATGTTCACCCAATTAAAATATTTAACAACTGTGAGAAAAAAACAGAATGACACATGCTTGTCTTATGCAAATAATTGTTAGAAACATTTTAATAACGGTGTTTGTGTCAGCTATGGAAAAGAGCAAACGTTGCGCTGGTATAACCTTAAAATATATTGTACTCAAAGATCAAATACTGTCAAGAAATTATTACAGTTGTTTAAAAATGAATCGTTTGTGATGAATAATAAGTTTTATGATCAATTTTTATTGTTTTCAATGACTGGAGGCGTTTTGGCTGTTATGATCAATCATATATATTTATATGTGTGGCTGTGTATAATCTGATATGTACACGTGTATTGTTTGTTTTTGAATTTCGCGCAAAGCTGCACGAGGGCTATCTGCGCTAGCCGTCACACCAAACATGCTCGCCCTTTCAGCCGTGGAGACATTATAATTCTACGGTCAATCCCACTCTTCGTCGGTAAAAGAGTGGCCCAAGAGTTGGTGGTGGGTAGTGATGACTAGCTAGCTGCCTTCCCTTTAGTCTTACACTGCTAAATTAGGGACGGCTACCACAGATAGCCCTTGTGTAACTTTGCTCGAAAATTCAAAACAAACAAACAATTCTCATAAACATTAAAAGTTATTAAACTATTCAAATAAGTACTTTTTATGTATAGATAACCCTATAGTAAGGCGATCACCAAAACAGATACCCATTATTAAAGACACTACCTCATAACAGAACATACCAAATTATTTGCCCAAATGAATTTCCACCTCTCTGTTTGTGAAGAAGGCAAACCTTTTGTAGTTTTTTTTCTATTTTTTTTTTTTTGTAATTTATTGAACAAATGTTGTGAATTTTGAAGATTGAACTACTGACACCTAATCTGTATTCCGGTCTTAGAATCATGCAGTATAATATATTCATGAATGCTACATACACGCACACGCTCACATTTGGCGTCCATAGAAAGTTATGGGAGAGGTTGAGGATATTAAGAACCTATTTAAGAAGTAAAGTGCGGAAAAGGGGGGTACTTAGGCCTACTAATTCGAAAGATTTTTGGAATTCGATTATGTATTCTGAAGAATTTTCTAATATCAAATACATTTGTCTTTTGTGTGCGTTGACTTTAAAAATCTCGATGTTTTTTTTTAATGTATCAAGAGAAGAAGTTTCACATGAAAGCATTATGAGGAAACTACACTCCATGCACACCAATGTTGAACTGATGGGTTTCAACTGTCACATCTGCTATTAATTAATTTATTTATTTTTGTTCGCGTGAGGTTTACGAATACAGATTAAGGCTGATACACAACGTATCCCAATTGCTATATGGGCACTATTCAAACAGATACCTTCCTGACCAGGGTGTTTTAAACCAAGGACTAAACAAATCTTTTCGTTTTTATCAGAAAAAGACGTTAGAAATTTATGGGCAGAATTTGGTTGTTTAACATCATTCGGTTGCACGAATAAAACAAAGCAGTTAAATTTGGAGAATATTTGGATTTTAATTCATTCGCTGTTACTATAAGTTGTTTATGTGATTGGATAATTTGAATATTTGCGTCAAGCTTCGTAAAGAGTTGTATACTCTACCCATTCTTAATTTTGAAGCGATACACCAGAGGGAAGTTAATCATTCAACAGTGTCGAAAAACAAATGTTGTGTCACTAAAACTGAATAGTAAGATTTTACTGTTACTGTCACTCTTATAACGCAATCACGGCTTCGAATTTTGAAGCACATTTTTGCGGCAACAGGACGCGAACTTTTCATCCCATGCATCTGATTTACGAGCTTCTCTTGTGAAAGGGTTCACAGATGATCATCAAACACTATCCTTGCTGCAATCCAAAGTTGTTAAGCTGAAATTACCTCAAGAAAAGTAAGAAAAAAAAAAAGTCACCAGGATGCGTGCAGCGAAAGAAAACCAGACCTTCATATCCATATTGTACTACATAAAACACGTTTAACTAAAGGCTTTGGTCAAACCACTGTAGCCAACGAGAGTTGGAGTATGGCTGCCGTTTATAGGCAGTGTGAGTGGGTGAGCTTCAGTAAAACTTGAGAGTACATGTATAAACTAACTATTTATGCAGAGTCCCGGAAAGTGTTATGTGTCAAGAGTAAATCAAACCTAAATTAAGAGTAACAAGGAGATTTTTACTTCCTGCTTGACACTGTCAAATTCATAAGTCATGATACGCTGTAGTCTAGAGAGTGCGTAATTCTTCTCGTGACGTCATTTTAGTGACTACTGACTGATTGACAGACTACTGTACAGTGGTGCGAGTGGTTAAAACAGATAATCCCTCCAGGAGGCCTTCGGAGAAATTAATAGCTGTATAATCAAGAGTGTGCCAGTTTTCTTGAGGAACGGGAGAGGAAGTGAGAGGAGGGGGCGATAGAGATTTAGGGACCGAATTTTTGGCATTGTAGAATTAATGTTACTTTCATTTTGGGTAAAAAAGAACATTGTGTCATTAAATAATTTACATTTTACTGTCAACTATAAATTAGTTCATTTTCTTCTTTTGGAATTTATAGCTATTACAGAAAGTTTGGTTTGGTTTTGAATTTCGCGCAAAGCTACACGAGGGCTATTTGCACTAGCCGTCCCTAATTTAGCGGTGTAAGACTAGAGGGAAGGCAGCTAGTCATCATCACCTATCACCAACTCCTGGGCTAGCAGCTGGTCATCACCATCCACTGCCAACTCTTGGGCTACTCTTTTACCAACGAATAATAGTTGGATTGACAGTATCATTATAACGCCTCCACGACTGAAAAGGCTAGCATGTTTCGTGTGACGGCGATTCGAATCCGCAGCCTTCGGATTACGAGTCGAGTGCCTTAACCACTTGGCCATGCCGGACCGTTGCAGTAAGTAAAACTCTAAATACATACCTGTTGATGTTGGAAAATAACGAATATAACTATTTTTAATATAGAAACTTCACCCACAAACTAATGGGACTGATGAAACTGCCATAATATGGTATTCTAGTTTATTTTATTTTCTGCCACACTGTAGGTTTGTTCCTTAGTTTCATTTGTCTTTCTTAGTGTCAAAAAAGGTAATTTAGAAATATCGCCCAAAATATTGGTTTTACCTTTTTTATTACACATTTTAAGCAACTTTCTCGTATTACTATGTTTCTACATTTACATTTAACATGTAGATTTAACTCACCCTAAGAAAAGAAGGTTTGGTTAAACCTCTAGGATACCACACCCTATCGAGTCGTATGATATATATTTATATATAAACTTAAACAGCTTAGCTACCTATCTGGGCCATGAAGTAAAGTCTTTTTTTCTTTTTTCAAAGGTTTAAAGAGTAGCACACAAAAGTCCTGGTGTTTGTATTTCGTTTCTTCTCCCTATTCTTTCTCTAAGTTTCTAATTTCCTTTTCGGCTCTTGTTCCTTCCTCTTCCTGAATACTTTGTCTTTTTCTTTCAGTCTTGTGAAATGAAAGTTTTACCCTTTTTGTAATGCTTGAGATACTCTCTCTTCAAATCTTTAATTACACGTTTGTTTGTTTCAGCGCAAAGCCAAACATTAGGCTAAGTGTGCTCTGTACACTGAGGGAATCGAACCCTGTATTTCAGTTTTTAAGTCCATAAGTTTACTGTTGACTCAATGCGGGTGGAGACATTACTAAAACGAAATATTTTGTGTCTAACTTACTGAAGAATAGAATAATTTCGTTTTAAATTTACAATACAATTTCATGTAATTAATTTTTCGAGATATAATTACGTTTACTTTAAAGTTGTATGTATAAAATTTAAAGTATCTCGAAGAATACTGTAAATTAATTAATGATTATTTGGTGGTGTTTGCTTGTTTTAGGATTTCGGCGCAAAGCTACATGAGGACTATCTGCGCTAGTTGTCCACAGTTTAGCAATGTAAGACTAGAGGGAAGGCAGCTAGCTAGACATCACCATCTAGCACTAACGTTTGAGTTACTCTTTCACCAACGAATAGTGGGATTGACTAGTTATTATAATGGCTCTACAGCTGAAAGAATGACCATGTTTAAATGGAACGGGGATTCGAACATGCAACCCGCACATTGTCCTAACCACCTGGCCACACCAGACCTGTCCAAAGCTACAGACCTATTATTTTGAACTGTGAAATATTGAAAAATATATAGTCAACAGCACCCATCACCATCTATTGGCCTACTTTTTTTCAGCGACATTTAACTGTCACTTGTCTAACGCATACCTGGCCCCAAAGTTCAGGAACAATGAGTAATTATCAAACAGATTTCTTGTCTAACGTATCATCTTTAATCTCCACTTCTACAATTTCCTAGGTTGCTGTATTTTTTACAGTGATGGACACATGAATTTCGGGAAAATATTGTAGTGAACTCTTGGTGTGACTGAATAAAATTAAAGTATTTTTCCTCCATTTTGTTTTATATCGCTGACAAACGTTCGTGTATGGTTCGTTAAGTACGATGGAAAAATGGGAAGACACTCGCTCAAGTATCCATATGGCTTTTTTACTAAACTCTGGAGAGATATGACTTTGTTGGTAATAACCTTATGTGTAACACTATACGAGTCACATTAAAATACCTCTAGTGTTGCGATTAATTACATTAATACCCAATGCAATTTTAGCCATTTCATATTCTTGAGTTTAAAAGAGGCAAAAATATTAACTAATCAACATGTATATCTGAATATGATTTCAGATTAGTCTTTTAACTGTGGTTGTTTTTTTTAATTCGATTTATTTATCAGTGATATCCTTTGTTGATTTCGGTTAACAATTCCATATGTTTTTGTGTTCGTTCTGGTCTGAGATTACTGACCCGAACGATAAACTTATAATCCAATTTAACGCTTTTATCACCGGCTTAATAGGTGGTGAAAGAGTTATGTTATAGTGTTCCACAGGGTGTTCGGAAAGTCACTGTGCACTTCTCTGTTTATTTAGAGACATGGTTCAATATAGAATACAGGAGGTAAATATGAATGACAATTATAAACAATGTTGAAAGTGACCCCCGTTGGCATCAATACAGGCCTGGATCCCTCTTATTTTGTTTCTAAACACAGCTATCAGTTGCTGGCTTGAAATAGACTGAATAAAATATGATTAGAAAATTGCACACTGACTTTCCAAACACCCTGTATAAGATCTCATAATGTTTTCTGTGGTGTTTTTTTTCAGTATAGGTGTATGTAAGGTTTTGGGTTTCTTGGGATAGATGCGCGGGCTGGCCTGGGGTAGATCTGACTCTGTTAGTTACCAGAGCACGGGTTGACCCTGTGCTGAAGCTCTGGATATCGGAGCTGACTAGTTGTGTTCGATTCCGCGCGATACTACAAAATAATCCCCTATCTTTAAGTACTGGGCACCTCGGTGTGAATTCCTGTACGTGGTGAAGGGACCTCCCAGAGGAAAGGTTCTGTTTCTTCAGCTTACCTCCTCTGGGATCTAAACGTGTTTGCCGTGCTTAGTGACCCGTGAAAGGGAAAAGAAAATTTTGGTGGTTCAGGGCTCCAACCTTAACACACCACTTTGGCCTCGAATTCCTGTAGACGGGCGGCCTTGGGGTGCCCCCCCCCCTAGGGTCAATCAGCTGGTCCACTTGGGCTACGGTCAACCAAGTACCAGTGTTAAATGTTCTCAACAGGTGTTATGGACATTGCATCTAATGCTGGTGTTTGGGTATAGTGCTCACGAAACCCTGGGGTTGTTGCAGTGTCCTTGTTTGGCATTGTAGTGCGTCCCCTCGTAGGGTTCCATGGTGGGTGGGGTCAGTGGACACCGAAATATTTTGTTTTTATTGTAGATCCTCCAAATAAAATCTTAAATAAAATAGTAAAAAGACAGTCTATAAGTAAAAGAAAACGTCTTGAAGGTTCTGAGCAGCAGTCTTCAACATCTGTAACACCTGTACCGTGTTTTCTTATACTATATTCTCTTTCAAACAAATCTTTAGGGCAGATGTCTCCCATTTTCATTCAGAAGGGACTAAAGGGACTTGCTGGCTTTCCAAAGTCAGTAAAGAAGCTTCGATCTGGTGACATATTGGTGGAAACATCCACATCTCAACACTGTGAACTCCTCTTGTATTCAAAGACAATTGGGGATATACCTATTGAGGTTACACCTCATGCTACTTTGAATTAATCACGAGGAGTTATTGTTGAGAGGGATTTGAACAACATCCCAGATTCGGACTTTCTCGCTGGTTTCTCCAGCCAAGGAGTTTCTGCAGTTAAGCATATTTTCACTCGCAAAGGTGGAATTACTATGCTTACCAATGTCCTCATTCTCACATCTACACCACCACGTCAACCTAACACCATCAAGGCATGTTATCTTAATTGCATGGTACGGCTATGCATTCCAAACCCCTCCGATGTTTCCAATGTCAGCAGTTCGGTCACTAAAAACATCATGTTGTGGTTCTTTGACATGTTCTCGTTGCAGTGGCAAGGATCACGATGATTTCAAGTGTGAAATAAACCCTCATTATGTTAATTGTAGTGGCTCTCACCCATCTGACTTCTGTTCATGCCCTAGGTGGGTGGAAGAAAAAGAGGTACAGTGTTTGAAAACAATTCATAACATTACTTCTTCTGAGGTTCGAAAGGTGCTGTTTACTACATCATTTCGGACTATGGTGCTGCACTTCATTCCACTTCTACAGTGTGAGTGCAGACGGATCTCTCTGTAACCTTCAACAGAATCGTTCTCAATACAAATGAAAAGTCTTTTGACCTCCATGGTTAAAAAGGTGATGAATTAACTTCAACACTCATCTCTGTCCCTTACATACATTCCAACAAATCCCAAGATCTACTTCCTTCAGTTCCGGGTACAGGCATTTCCTCGGATACATCTTCTCCCACCCCAAGATGCAAAACGATCATTCGTTCTCGTCCACATTCACTGGAATCCTTTTCCAACAGCAAAGATCTGCCCAATCAACCCAGGGCACATCAAGGCAGGTTATCTTAATTGCAGGGCATGGCTATACATTCCAAACCCTCTCCAATGTTTCTCGAATAAAGACAGTAAAGAAAAGAGACGTGGTCGCAAACAGAAGGGTTTTCCACCGAATTCGCCTACACTTAAATAAAAATGACCACCTTGATACAATGGAACTGTCGAAGTTTACGTTTTAATCTGGATGACATCAAAACACTGATTGCTTCCTACCATCCTGTATGTCTTTCCATACAGGAAACATCTCTGAAACCTGCCGATACAGTCATCTTTCGGCAGTTTTCTTTGTACAGAAATAACAGGCTGTGTGATTGAAGAGTGCATGGAGTGGTGGCACTGTTGGCTGATTAGCATGTGCCCACCCTGTCTTTGCCACTCGTAGCCATCCGTGTTTCCTTGGGTCATACCATCACTGTTTGTTCTCTCTACCTGTCGCCTGGAGAGACATATGATCAATCAGATCTTCATACTCTCATTGAACAGTTGCCATCTCCCTTTTAATCTTGGCAGACTTTAATGGACATCATCCCCTTTGGGGAAGTGCTGATATTGTTGGGATGGGTCGCTCCGTAGAGCGTATGCTCTCTGATCACAACCTTTCTCTTTTCAACAGTAGTTCTTATACTTATTTTCATTCACCTAGTTTGTCCTTTACTGCTATTGATCTCTCAAATTGCTTCTCTTCTCTATTCTCCCACTTTTCCTGGAGGGTTGACAATAATCAACGAGGCAGTGATAATTTTCCTATAATTTTGAGAGAGACTGGCCGTGGTCGATGTCACCCGACCCGCGTGCCCCGGTGGAAGCTGGATGAAGCAAACTGGCCCTCTTTCACTGCTCTCGCGGAACTTGATCCTGCCATTGTCTGTAAGCCATCAATAGAAGACTGTGTGGCAGGAGTAACTGACTGTATTATACAGGCAGCTGCTCAATGTATTCTTATAACTTTGACATGTTTTCACGATATCTTCGTCCGTGGTAGAATTCTGCCTGCCACATGGCACGGAAGGGTTTAAAACGGGCCTTTGATACTTGTCATAGGTATCCCACACTCTCGCACCGCATCGCTTTCAAGCAGGCCCTACACATGATCGGTGGGTAAGACGTCAAAGCCAGAAAGAATCTTGGATTAAGTTCACAACCAGCATGTCTTCTACCACCAGTTCCAAAGCCATATGGGACAAGATTCGAAAGGTCAGTGGTCAATATAATTCTGTCCCCCTCTCAATCTTCCTCTCTGATGGCCAGGAAGTAGCTGATACCAAGAGCATTGCTCATACTCTAGGTGAAAGCTTTTGCCGGGTATCTAGCACTTCTGCTTCATTCTCCATCTTCTTAGCCATCAAGACTTCGGGCAGAGCAATCACCTCTTTCCTTTCAAGCTGATTGTCTCTATGATTATAATCGTCCCTTTACACTGGTGGAACTCAAACTGGCCCTTCATCGGTCTGGCAGTACATCCGTCGGACCTGATAAAGTACACTATGAAATACTGCGCCATCTATATCCTGCTTCTCTTGCTATTCTTCAGATTTCTTTTTAACCGGATCTGGCAGGAGAATGTTTTTCCTGATGCCAAGCGGCAGGCTATTGTCCTACCTTTTTCTAAACCACGGAAGGATCCCAAGATTCCTTCAAACTTCTGTCCAGTTCCTTCGACGAGCTGTCTCTGTAAGACCTTAGGAAGGATTGTTAATGCTCGTCTCGTTTGGTTCCTCGAATCAAACAAACTTCTCTCGCCCACCCAGTGTGGGTTTCCACGACAACGCTCCACCATGGACCACCTGATTCGACTTGAAACGTCAATCAGAGACGCCTTTCTCAAACGACAACATCTTGTATCAATATTTTTTGACATTGAGAAGGCTTATGATATAACATGGAGGTGTGGCATTTTGCGAGGTTACGTGGCCATTTGCCCATTTTTATTATAATTTTTTTAATGGACAGGAGATTCAAAGTTTGTGTGGATTCGACACTTTTTCGTTCTTTACTACAGGATCTTGGAGTCCCTCAGGTCTGTGTTTTGAGTGCCACATTTTTCAATATAAAGATTAATGCCATCACTGAACAACTCCCTCTTACTGTTGCAAATGGGCTCTATGTCGACGACTTTCACATCTCATGTCAGTCGTCGAACATGAGGTATATTGAGTGGCAGCTACAGACTGCTCTCAATCGTTTATTGAAGTGGACCACAGCAAACGGCTTTAACTTTTCTCTCTCTAAAACCACTTGCAGGTGGAGTTGTGCTTCCTGTGGTCCCTGAGACAAAGTTTTTAGGGCTTATTTTTAACCATCAGCTAACCTTTATACCACACCTTAAGCACTATGTGTCAAGTATACAAGGGCACTGAACATCCTCCGTCTTCTCTCTTCCACCACTTGGGGAGCGGATCGATGTACCATGCTAATGATATATCATGCTTTTATTGGATCCATGCTAGACTGTGGTCCACTGGTCTATGGCCTTAAAGATGCTGGACCGCATTCATCATCAGGGACTTTGGCTCTACACTGGGGCCTTCCGCAATTTCCAAGTTTAGAGCTTATATACAGATTCTCATGAACCTTCTTTGCACCTCCGCCGTTTACAAAAGCATCCTACCTGGAATTGTGTTTTCCTTCCTCGGTGGACCATGCTTTTTCATGAAAGACGATCTGCCATTTCTCCTTTTGGCCTTTGTATCCAGGTGCAGTTGGATGAATTAGGTCTGTCCTTGGATAACATTGCTATATCCACTGGTCAATCCGTCCCACCGTGGCTTCTTACAGTCCCCAAGTGTGATCTATCTTTAAGTCATCTGAGAAAAGTAGACACTCCCGATTGGAAATACTGTGTGTTATTTGCTGAACATCTTTCGAGCCACCCTTCCATTCCTATTTATACAGATGGTTTGAAATCAGGTGACTGTGTGGGCTCTCCCATGGTTTGTTGTAATTCAGTGGTTGTGCACAGAATCCCCTCTACAGCTGCTTTGTTCACTGCTGAACTGTACGCCATTTCTCTTGCCCTGGATCACTTAGAAGCTAAGCAGTACTCAAATTCTACTATTTACACTGACTCGCTTATTTCTCTATTGGCCCTGGAATCGCTTCACATTACATTAGTTCTCACCCTGTTCTAGCCGATATTCAAAACCGACTGGCCCATTTTTCTTCAGCATCTACTTCTATCCAGTTTCTCTGGATACCAGGTCACGTTGATATTTGCAGGAACGGGCTCGCCGACACCACATCTAAATCTGTCTGCTCTGGCACTATCACTGCTGTGCTTGTTCCATACATGGAATATGGTCCTGTATGCAAGGCTCGGCTCCATGCCAGTTGGCAGTCGACGTGGAGTGAGCAACGTGAAAACAAGCTTTTCCAAATAAAACCCTATATTGAACTTTGGCCGTTTTGCTTCCGTAAGGATCGGAAAGAGGAAGTTGTTCTAACTAGACTACACGTTTGTCCCAGTTTTTTATTCATCGTTTTCTTTTATCTGGGATTGATGCATCAGTGTGTTTTCTGTGTAACACTCAGATTACAATAAGCCACATTTTAGTGTCTTACCGTCGGTACTCTCAACGACGACACAATTTTAAACATGTTCTATCCCAAGATTTATCCGTAACGGTTGTGTTATTGGCGATGGTGACACTGTCCACCTTAGAAGTGTTTTTAGTTTTTTAAAGGCTATTAATCTTTTTAATGCTATTTAAGTTTTCTTTAAATTTGTACATTAGACCTTTATTAATGCAATTCCCTTCTGAGAATCAAAGTCCATCTAGTTCGATATGAAATTAGAAAATGGCCGTAACGTCAGATAACTCGAAACCAGGACTGGAAAGGCCAACTTCAGGTGACTAACTAATGCTGATTTTTGAACTTACCCGTTGGTCATCCTGGCAAGTTATGATAATTACAGTTGTACTACAGAAAGTCCTTTACAACTTGTATTACTCTAGTTTTTCTCTTGCCGCTGTAGACTAGATGTAAAAATTGGATTTAATGCTATTTATGATTTTAATCCAAAAATTAAACTTTGACTTGTTTTACCTTAATTTTTTTTATTAATTTTAATACGTTTACTTTAATTTTAACTTTCTACCGGATGTTTGGCGCAGATAGCCTATTTGCTTTGCACCATAAAATACCAAACCAACCATCCAACTTTAAATAGTGGGTATATCATAAGAGCGACAGTCCATCTCTTAGTGTTGATAGTGCAATACAAGATTTCCAAGGTGCTTTTTGCTCCTTTTGATAAAAAATGGTAAGAGACGAACTTATTGAAGTTTATCCGAGACGTTGATAGTATAAAGATCTCTGTTCTTTTATTGTCTGTGTTTATTGTATTCCAAAGATGGTAGAAGTTTAAGATCTGAAATAGAGATACTAGGCTCCAGTTAAGAGAGTTCTATTTTTTATAAGAGGTTGATTGATTACCTAATCCAATGAGATGCAGGAGTGCAAATCAGTACCTTACAAGAGTTCAAAAGAGGAATCGATAACCTCCTGAGCTATAAAGTGCAGATTTAATCATTTTCCATCCCGGGATGGATATATATATTATATATATATATATTATATAGTATATAATAATATATTATTATTGTATAATATATACAATATATATTATATATTATATATATAATTATTATATAGTATATAATAATATATTATTATTGTATAATATATACAATATATTATATATATAATTATTATATATATATATATATATTATATATAATATATTATATATTATATATTATATATATAATTATTATATAGTATATAATAATATATTATTATTGTATAATATATATATAACATAAATTGTCAAATGGTGGTTGATTTAGAATGAAGCATATTTTCCTAAAATGTAAGCTTAACAAAGAAGTGAGAACATAAAATCAAGAACATTTATTAGATTTAATAGGACTAAAACAATTATTAATTACCCAAATGTACACCTTCCACTTTGGCTATAATGATAACGTTTTGTAATCGACGAACGCTTAATCTGTTCAACTGTTAAGAGTAACCATTTTGTGTCTAATTGAATTAAAAGAACAAAAACAAAGTAATTCCAAAATATACTTCAGGCTTTTCTTTATGACTACCAGGAATGCAGAGATTAAGTTCAAAATGTCAACAATATTTCTGTACAATTTTCGGGATGAAACTTTTAGAGTTAAATTATTTTACCCAAATTGGAATCTGGTTAGAATGAATGCCTTTTCGTTATAATTGAGTTAAAGTATATAATGATAGCCTTGACACCAATTCTAAAGTTGTACAGCCCACGTGACTTTCTGTGTTGGTTGCATAAATACGTGCAGGGTAGAAAACAAGTCCAAAGTGGATGCTATAAATTATAATCATGCAAGGGAACATGACTATGACAGACTTTAGGTCACAGTTCTCGTTAGCAATTCAAGGACCAATTAATAGCAAAAAATTTTAGTAACTTTTAAACACGCCCTTTTGTACATTTAAAATAATGAACTCATAAGATAAAAATTCATCCCCCCCAAAAAAAAGTTTTAAATTTTTGTATGGAGAAGTAAAATACTGAATGAGTTTTTTTATAATAAAATAATGACCTTCATTTCTAGAATGTATCTTTGCTATTTCCCTATTACAACTTTGTAAGGAACCATCGGTAATCTACGCGAAAGGATTAGTGAGCGTAACAAGTTATCGATAGTTGAGCCAGTAAGTACACAGTCTGAAAATATACACCATTGTTTTATTTACATTATTCATAATATCTAGCAATAAATTCCATTTAAAAATGAGGTGGGTTTTATTCTGTTATTGTTTTGAATTAAGCACAAAGCTACATAATGGGCTATTTGTGCTCTGCCCATCATGGATATCGAACCCAGGTTTTTAGCGTTGTAAGTCCGCAGACATACCGCTGAGTCACTGGGGGGCGTTTTATTCTTGAATAGAAATTTGTTTACTGCAATATTGATATATAGTGATTGTCTGAAGAATTTCTAAATGATTAATAACGCTTTTATTATGATTAAAATAATTCGTAATAATTATACAAACCAGTTTTGTGAACATTATATAAAGTTGTGATTTATGCGACTATGCTTTTGTTACGTTACTTGTTGGTCAAGTGGTTAAAGCACTCCCCTCGTAATCTGAGGGTCACGGGTTCAAACCCCTGTCACAATCAAACATGTTTATCCTTTCATCCGTGGGAGCGTTATAACGGTTAATCTTACTATTGGCTGATAAAAGAGTAGTCCAAGAGTTGGCGTTGGGTGGTGATGACTAGCTGCCTTCCCTCTAGTCTTATGCTGCTAAGTAAAGTCGGCAGATAACTCTCGTGTAACTTTGCGCGAAGTTCCACCCAAACTCTCAGCACGGAAATGTTTTTGAAGTTTTGTTTTAAAAAACAAATTATTACGGTGCTTCCTTTTTTTTCTTTTCTTGAGAGGGTGGTGGCCAATACTTCCTCAGAAACGTCGTGTTGTTTTTCCATTAAACCAGTAAAACTGGACGAGAACTAACATTTCACGAAAAAAATAAGTTAACAAAAAACAACACACACCTGGCAGAGTTGTAATGATTGTATTGAAAATAAAACAATAATTATAAGAATTTCATGTACTTTTGTGGGCTTCCAATTCCGACAAAATCACGACTAAAAATTCCTTTATAAAAAGATAAGCGTTAGTGACTTAGTTTTTACAAACGTTGCGTTTCTATAGTTCGACCTTATTGAAACCAGTGAAGGGTGTAGAAACCAATGAATAGCTGCATCTGTGTAGCAGGTTTTCACCAGTTCTTCGGGAAGTATGAGTGAACCACAACACAAGTAATGCAGGTGCAACTTCAACAATGTCACGTGGGAAAAACCACACTGTAAAGTTGGAATAAGATATATAATGATACTGAAAGAAGGCATGATAAAACTGAAATAAAAACCCTTATAACCCGAGTGCTTTCGAAAGGTGGACCTTTCTTTTTCCGGGGCAATTTGGGAATCCCCTAAAGAAGAAAGGTCCACCTTTGAAAGCACTCGGGTTATAAGGGTTTTTATTTCAGTTTTATCAAGACTTTTTGGACGTACGTGTTTTTAGCACATCGTGACTTAAAAAAAAAAGGAAGGCACTTACACTTTGATATATCTCCTTATGCAAGTTCCAGTCTTTTAAAGCCACGAACTTCAAACTTTAAAATGGAGGCATATTTATGATCGAATCAAATCTGAGAAATACAGTTTATTCTGTTTGTATTACTGACGTAAAAGCAAAAACCTGAAAGTTGAAATACATAAAAACAAAGTTTTGACAGATCGCCGTCTTCTTCAGTGGTTTAGAGAAATTGAAGTAGTCGTTTTCAGTTTGTTTGGTTATTTTTCTATTCATTCTTCTTCAGACCTCGTTAACGAGCATGCAGTACTCTGTATGACAACACTCAAGTTATGATTTATGTGCTGCAAGTCTTTCAATTTGTTTCACGATTCCTGAAATGATCGTTGATATTTGTTGTTTGTTCTTCCAATAGTTTTACTGTTTGATCAGCCAAACTGCCGTCTTCAGTGATGAAATGATTAGGTCAACCTGAAGCATCTTCTATATCGTATTTTATGTAGTTTTTGTGTTCCTTTAAATTTTTTCCTAATGATTTGAAAGTCTTCCTGTAACATAATCCGAAATAGACGTCACAGGAAACTGTGCAGTCATCATAGACAAATACAACAAAATATTTTTACGTATACGCAACAGAAACAAGACGATTACAACTCTTTGTACAAAGCAGTTTAGTATGTTGTTGTATTGATAGCCACGTATTTTGAATAGTTATAAAATTATCTTTCTACATGAATTAAAAAGGATAACCGATAACCTTCAGCCTAGGGTGAAATCGAATATCAAACGGTGTTGGCTGCGCCATCTTCTGAGAGATACTAATACTAATTACTAAATATGTGTCGTAACCTTTTGATTCTGTAAACATTTAATTTCCATATAACATAAGTCGGTTGAATGTACGCTTGCAGGTAAAAACATTTTAAAAAATATTTTTACTACACTTGAAATTTACATAAAATAAATGCTTCTTTGCAACTCTTTGCATCATTATTTTTAGTCAGCAAAATAATGTATTAAATTAACCCCTGAATGATATAAAAACTCTGTTATATCCCTTTCACTTAATTTCACGTGCAAAACAAATGACCGTATATGTGTGAATAGCATATTCGAATGTTTTGTTGTTGTTGTTGCTGTCTACTGGAATGTTTTTAGGATTGAAGCTCAATTTTCTTTGTAGATAGTTTACTCACAAACGTTTTAATACACTGAATGTTTAGGTCACCATCATTGGAACCATAAAAATAATTTAAGAAAGAACATTTGCAATTTAGTCTTAACACAATTAAATCATTAGCCCTTCTTAGAAAGGCAATAGTACAACTGACTAATAAACAACTCGTGTTTCCTGTGAAACCTTATATCCGTATTACGCTTTGCGTTAAAAAAGCTAATTCTGATCTTGATAATGAAGCCCATGATGGTGGAATTTATTGTTTTTCAGTTTGTTTGTTTGTATAGTTTAAAACTTGTAATTAGTAAGACTTGAAGAAAGCACTGCCCTCTGTGTTTCTTTCTTTCTCTGTTTCGAAAAAATTAAGTTGATGATTTATGTCAAACAATGTGTTAAAATAAGTTAAAAAGCGTCAAAGTTCATTGAGACCGAGGCTAACAAATTTAGTCTTAAACTGATGCCAGTTATTAAAAAAAAAAGTGATTTTTAGGTACGGAAATTATTTTGAGATTTTAAAAATTCGGGAAGAACTATAATTCATGTAAAAGGGCAAAAAATGGGAACATAAAAGAAGGAGAAAAGCAAAGGGAAGTACAAAAACCGAGGAAATCTGTATGTTGAATTTTGTCGTCGAAGCCGCCGCTATGGCGCTGTTGTCAACTTGTCAGACACGTTGAAAAATTAGGAATTTTATGGGTATTGGTTGGTGGAAATTTTTTGGAAGAATGTTTGCTCGTGTCTCAAGAACTCAACAATTGTGGCACAGACGTAGTACCTACAATACAACAGGCTTATGCAAGCATGTTCTAACGTACAAAATAACCGGGTGGGGAGCAGTCGTAAATGGAAAAAAAAAAATGCCTACTACCAGTAAAGAAACAACAGAAAAAAACACCAAAATATCAGCCAGCAATTTCACATAACAACAAATACTGCATCATACATACAAATTAATACAAAATTATTCAGAATTGTTCATTCAAAAAGGGGGATAGGTATGATAAAAATACAGGAACAAGATAATTAGCTTAAAATAAAAATACATTCGCACAAAAGTAAACAAACTTTAAAGTTTGAGTTACATGATATATATAAAAAATTGGAAATTTAAAAACATGCCAATAAGAATAGTAAACATGGAAATCACACAAGGCTGGAGACACTATAGACATTATTTATAGTAAACAAGGAAAGCACACAAGGCTGGAGATACTGTAGACATTATTTATTAAACCTACAAATCCCTATTTTGACTTTACGAAACATAATTCTAGCCAACAGCCTTTTCAAATAAAATATATACGCCTAAAGCATTGCTTTAAATAAACACTTGTGTAAATATACTACGAATGTGTGAAATAATATTGTATATACTCACTGTTTTTCACTCTTTCGCTTCATATATAATAACAAGAGTTGGCTACCTAAAGACACCAGTTGTATAGTGTACAAAGCACTGAGTATCTACATGTTACAATAATTTAATGCTCACCTGTTATTGGCTGGTAATTATGAATTTCTTACTTTATAAACAACTAAAGACACAACTTAAAAAGTGCCCTACACAATGCGAAATGTGTACAATTTAGTATGAGGCGTGTATATATAATATGAGAAGATTATTGGCATAAGTATCCTAGAACTGGTGAATATCCCTCTCAGATCTCACCCTGGCTTGATGTGCAATATTTAGTTATTTTCATTACCTTCATCATCTTTCAGTAATTTGTTTGTTTGTTTTGAATTTCGCGCAAAACTACTCAAGGGCTATATGCGCTAGCCGTCTCTAATTTAGCAGTGTAAGACTAGAGGGAAGGCAGCTAGTCATCACCACCCACCGCCAACTCTTAGGTTCCTTTTTTACCAACGAATAGTCGGATTGATTGTAACATTATAACGCCCCCACGGCTGAAAGGGCGAGCATGTTTGGTGCGACCGGGATTCGAATCCGCGACCCTCAGATTACAAGTCGAATGTCACTGGAGCTGTACTGAGTGGGTCGACAATTTCCAATTTCTTCGGTAGTTATTTTTTCCATTAAAACAGACGATACTTCGGATATATATATAAAAGCTTGTTAACGTTGGGTTTGTGAGCCTTCATCAACATAGAATCCTTATTATAGTACTTATTAAGAGTCGAACGCCTTAACACGCTTGGCCATGCCGAGCCCTTTCAATAGTCAAGCACACATATTTTTTGCAAAGTCCTTATAATTCAGCCTCTTTGGTAAAGTCCAATCAAAATATTTTTTTACAAATACGTTTGAGAATAAAGATTTTTTTTGTATTCATTCACTTCTTGTTGTGTTTTTTATGCCCACGTTGGATTTTTTCAAATTAAAATCTGCGTGTGTTGCGAATACTTACCTGATGTGTAGAAATCATTATGCTTACACTTAAAAATGAAATAGCAATACCATCAATATTACAGCTCATTTTAATTATCCGTTAAAGTACCCTCAGTTTTTATCCGGTGGCATAGCAGCTCGTAGAATGGCTCTGAGTTTTTTTTTTTGGTGTTTTGTTTTTCAAGTACAGACTTACCTCGTAGCTTCATCTTTTGACTGATTTGAGATCTAATTGTAGGCAAAGCTATTGAGAATTCTTTCTTTCTTGAAGGTTTTTATGCTAAGGTACTCAATAATGTGTGATATATGTGGATCCACTGGTACACTTACGACATAACAATTCTTGCAAGAGTTTATAGTAATTACCGCGACTCTAGGTGGATTTTTATCGGAACAAATTATTATTTATTCCAGGATTAAATTAAAGATGAAGTTCAGTATATTATTTAATTCACAATTGGTCAATAAGTTATACGAGTTTTTGGAAAGTTCATCCTTTATATGTATCTATAGTGTTTTAAACGGCGTATTTTCTGGCTGGATAAGAAGAATAACTTACGTTAATGTTACATATTTCTCAAATTATTTTCTTATAGATGAATGGGCTGTGATTAGTAAAAGACAAATAGAAATAAAATACTTGCAATATGAAGAGATGGCTGTAATTTTATCATTATGTTTTTATAAACATATGGACTCGTTTGCCTATGCCCCGCATGACCACGTGGTTAAGGCACTTGACTCGTAATCTGAGGGTCGCACCAAACATGCTCGCTCTTTCAGCCGTGGGGGCGTTATAATATTACGGATAATCCCACTATTATTTGGTAAAAGAGTAGCCCAAGAGTTGGCGGTGGGTGGTGATGATTAACTGCATTCCCTGTGGTGTTACACTGCTAAATTAGGGATGGGTAACGCAGATAGCCCTCGACTAGCTTTGCGCGAAATTAAAACCAATCAAATCAGTTACCTAAACACATGTGAAATCATACAGGTGTTTGGACTATAAAAACGTTTTACTATATATTTTGTTTTTTCTTTCACACAAGTATGAAAAATTAGCATAAAATCACGTTCTAATAAGCGAACAGCTTAATGGAGAAAAGAAATGCGCAGAGTAACGTTAAGTTACAGTATGTATTTGTTTCCATTGTTTTTCATAAGGGTAATTATTTCATGTATAGCTATTTATTTTTTCGCAAATGTAATAACGCCTTGCTGTGTATCGTAGCGTCTGAAAGTTTATTTTATACATACAAATAAATCTGATGTAAAATAGTAGCTCTCAAACTTTTTACCTCATGTTTGGAACGGGCGTGGCCAAATAGACATCTTGTCGGACTGCGGATCCTAAGATAAAAAGAAAGAAAAAGAAAAGAAGGCCCCCCGCTAATACAGCGGTAAGTCTACGGATTTACAACGCTAAAATCAGGGATTCGATTCCCCTCGGTGGGCTCAGTAGATAGCCCGATGTGGCTTTGCTATAATAAAACACACACAAAGAATAAAAAATCGTGCCGCACAGTTTGAGGCAGTGGATGCGTTGTAACAGTGACAGTAACATTTTACTATTGGGTTAGAGTTTCCAAAGAGTTAGCAGTAAGTTCTGTTAACTGGTTGCGTTCTCTTTAGTCTAACAGTTCGAAATTAGGGACGGCTCTGAGTAAATAGGATTGGGAAATGCCTTGCGCGAATATACGAAACGAACAAATAACTACATCAGAGACTCCTTCACGAACCACAACTAATCTCAAGAACGCACATAAACTCATACAGATGTATCTGCGAATGCCATTTCTACGATATATAAAAATGGTACCGACAAAGATATGTAAGTTAGTAACATTTCCAAATAAAGCATTTATTATAATAACAGTAACGTTTCTCTCTCACATTCGCTAGGTATATGAAAAACTTTACCTTCAAAAACCGTTTTTCAGAATGCATACACATCTCTGGGCTCCGTGAACTATAGGTTAAGAATTACAATATTAAGTTTGTGAAGAAAACAGTATCAACAAAAGTATGATTAAAGAAAAACAAGAGTAAAAGAGAGATTGATGAGTGAATACAAAATGTACATATTTCTCGATTGCAAAGTTGAAGATTTGCCAAATATTTACATTTTAAATTAGAACTTACTCGAGTTTCTGGTGCATCAGTTTGTCACAAGAAGTTTTTATACATACACATGTAATAGACTGTGCCTATTTCTCTTTTTTGGTAACTAAAGCACGTACTAACTAAACATTTGAGCTGTCTGCGAGTTATTTTCTTATTGCATTTCTCAAGGCAAGTACGTCACGTGCTACATTTCTCCCAACGATCCTTTTAAGTCAACAAGGCCAACTAATGGAATTTTTCATATTTTTTAAAGTGTGTCCTTTTAATTTTCAAGACATTGGTGTAGAACATTAAGACTCGATTTTTATTCCAAATAAAAGTGCAGTATTTCGGCATTTTATTTAGTAATTTACTTTCTTTGTCGAAATACCGCTTTCAAACACCGAGTTCTAAATAAGCAATCGGTTGTCAAAGTTCGTTTTCATCATGATACAATAGCACAGAAAAAAGTTGGGATAAGACCTTTACTAAAACACTTCTACACTGCGGCATCTTACAAATAAACACGCTTCTATCTAGCTTATTGGTGATTTTAGAACTGGCTTATTACACTAAACTTCGGCGTTTAATACCCGCGATGGGCACAGCCCGGATGATTCCTTGTGTAACTTAACGCGTAGTAATAACAAAACAGAACGAAAAACTTTTCAGTCAAGCTCCATTTTTTTAAATGTGCTTGATGCTCATAAAAAACAGTCGCATAACTTTAATATTCAAGGAAATTACACGAAAATTCTTTTAACCCTTGATTCTTGTTCGAAATAAACAGTTTTAAAGCATCATCTCTTCAAATAAAACATTTTCAAACTTGAACATTGTCAGGAATAATGGTTTTTGAAACCTCAGTCTTTTAAAGAACCTCTACGTTTGGAAGACACATGTTCGCCCATTCAGCCGTGGGGGCGTTATAAAGTGACGGTCAATCCCATTATTCGTTGGTAAAAGAGTAGTCCAAAAGTTGGCGGTGGGTGGTGATGAGTAGCTGCTTTTTTTCTGGTCTTACACTGCTAAATTGAGGATGGCTAGCGCAGATAGGCCTTGTGTTGCTTTGCGCGAAATTATAAAAAGAAACAAACATTTTAATCGAACCCACTGGTCCAGTTTTTAGTAATATATATTCGTCTGGCACTAAGTGGGTTCTCCAGTACCATGTAAAGGCTGAGGTAAAGTGAAATCATGTAGCAGGCATGCCAAAAATCGTGGTTTAACTGCAGATCACGCAAATGCTGCGACAAAATATTCGTTCTATAGTGAAGTTCCTAAGAACAATAAGAAGAGTATTAACAGCCGTGGATCTAAATACCAACCAATCACCCTCCCACCTTTTTTTTTTTTCAATCTCAAGATATTTCCCATGAAATGATGTCAGCTGGCTTCCGCCATTTGACCCTCAAAAACAAACAGTAAAACCCACAAATCCTATCAAATGCCTTTATTTTTGAAATTTCTAAAGAAATACCCCTCCTTCATCGTTGGCGGAAAGTTTGAGGGTTTATCAAAATGGAATATCGTTGTACACGATAGGCATAGCACGAATGGTCTCTTGTTTAACTTTAAGTTTAACAACAAACAAGTTACAGAAATATGATATTATAACATGAGAAAGTGTAAGGCAAGATGTACAACTCTAAAGTTTTCGGGCCATACGTTCTGTACGTTCAGTATGAGGTACCGATATATTGATTACCCATAGGGCATTAACATATAAGTACGTTTTCAGTTCATTCATTCCTTCTATGAGTCAATAGGAAATTTGTGGACTTAAACGTTAAAACCCGGGGTTTGATTCCCACTGTGAATAGATCGCAGATAGTCCATTGGATACCCCTATTGAAGAAGCAATGGGACAGCAACAGCATCTTGTAATATACTCAAATTATTTTTCAAGGTCGTTTATCGTGTTCCGTGAGGTCATGCTTCACACTGCTTATTTATACTTCTATAATGTATTTAGCCATTTTATCACTTATGTCCTCCGGTGGGTCAACTACAATTTTCCGGACTTCCAACGCTAAAATTCGTGGTTCGACTTCCCATTAGCTCAGTTAGCGAATTCTGCAGTCTTGCGCTGAAACAACAACAACAATCGTCGCTTGTTAATTACAGGTCTGGCCTTCCGAAAATAAAGAAAACCACAAACATCCGGATATATGCAAAACATTATTCCAAATTTGAAAGTCGTAAAAAAAATCATACTTGCTGGTGAAGTGCACACATGTAATAAATAACACTTAAGATTCTGTATGTTACGAATAGTACAGTGGCCCATTGAGGCAACAAACTTTTGAGGAGGAAAGAACAAAGACAACACAATATATATATACGTCTGTCTTTGTTGCCGCTCTAAAAGAATAGTATGAAATGCACATTTAGTATTGTCGAGTGCGAATGTTATTATCACTTGCTTTCCATAAATGGACTGATGATCCTAGTGTCCAACGTAAGTGCCTCCCAGTGACACGGTGGTATGTATGCGGACTCACACTTCTAGAAACTAGGTTTTGATAAGTATGGTAGGCAGAGCAAATATAGCTCATTGTACAGCTTAATTCCAAACAAACCATCGTATGTGGTGTCCTGTCTCTTCTGCGTAGTGATAATGATCGGTATTTGGATGGGATCAGGAAACACGTGCAAACCAGGATGATGGGGTTTATCTGATAACGATGAAGGCAAAACGCATATCACAAGTAGAATAATTCTGAAGATCTTTTCTTAAATAATTACATATTTGTAATGGTGCATATTTACCATTTTTTATGGATTTTTTTTTCTGTGTGTGTGTGATAAGGCTGTCATTACTTGAAACGCAATTGCAAGATAAACATATGCACTGTAAGACATGTAAGATAATACGGGATGTCCAGAAAGATAGATCACCGCCAGAAAGTGGTAATACTCTCCTCTCTTTGCTTATATATAAATAATTCATATAAGGATATAATATTAAGCCATGACTACATAACAATTTATCTAATTTGCTAAACGTTACTGTTAGCGCAGCCTCTAGGGGGACATGTTTTCTTTGCAACACGTACACGCAGATAAATATACTAAGTAAGTTTGTTTTTGGTTTTTTTAATTTCACACTAAGATACACGCTAGCCGTCCATAATTTAGCACTGAAAGACTAGACGGAAGGCAGCTAGTCATCACCACCTCCCAGTACTTTAGCCGCAAGTTTGAAGGCTTACAACGCTAAAAATAAGGTTCAGTAACCATGGTGGCAGTGCATAGATAGCCCATTGTGTAGCTTTGTGTTTAACAACAACCAAGCCATAACTAGTCCTGTAAACATTTACAGAAGGTAACCATTACAAGATTCCTACTGAATAGAACAGATTCGTCTTGTTTGACTACTGTTTATTTCTTAAATTATCAATATCTTATTCTATTACGACAGTTTGTGTACGAGCAAGAGTTAGGGTTAAGACTAAACGTCAGAAGCTGAGGAAATATTTATTGTGTTTCATAACGGTTGCAAGACAGCGATTTCTGGAAAATATCTTACCAAGTATGAAGATATGCAAGTTTATCCATATCAGCGTAATTGATAAGTATTTTAAAGTAACTAGATTATCTTACATGGACTATTACTTATTGCTGTGGTGAACAACAGATATACAATCGAGAAGTCTGATTTCATTCTAGCCCATGAAAAATAAAACGATAATGGGTCGAATACTGTTCACTATCTGTTCTATACGTAAAAAGAGAATAAAAAGTCAAATATTGTTTATTATGTCCAGAAAAATACAAGTTAGCAAAGACTCACATTTTCATTTATGTGTATACTTCAGATATATCTAAAACAATCGCATACACTACACTAAAAGCGAGTGTTCTTATACATTTCCAACCAATGGTATTTATGTCTTTTTGGGAGTCAACAGTTGTGACTTCTTTCCTGTCCCATTTAGTGTTTTTGTTTCTTTTTAGCGCAAAGCTATAAAGTAGACTGACTATCTGAGATCATACGCCTTGTGGGAATATAACTCTGAATTTTAGAGTTGAAAAATCCGTAACTTTTTCGCTAACTCACCGCAAGAACGTGCACTGTATTTTGGGGCTATGAGTGTTCCATAAACTTACTATTTGGCCAAAAAAAGTAGCCTAAGAGTTAGTGGTGGATGCTGTCAATTAGCTACCTTCATTTTAGTTTGTTAGTTCAAAGCTGGAAATGACTGCGAGAAGAAGAAAAATTAGCTTGCGCGAAAATATCTAAACAGACGGGTTTCTTTATGCGTTTCTGGTAGGGTTTTAACAACATATTTATAAGGGCTCTTACTTAAATCCTAGCATAGCCAGGTGGATAAGACATTCGACTCATGATTCGAGGGTTGCGGGATCGAGTCCCCATCAGACTAAACATGCTTGCCCTTTCAGCCGTGGTGCATTATAATGTGACAGTCAATCCCACTATTCGTTGGTGAAACAGTAGGTCAAGAGTTGGCGGTGGGTGGTGATGACTAGCTGCTTTTCCTCTAGTCTTACACTACTAAATTAGGGAAGGCTAGCGCAGATAGCCCTCGTGTAGCTTTGCGCGAACATTTAAAACAAACCAATTCATTTAAATCTACTGATTTTATCTATAGTTTTATTTGTATGGATTCACATAATTGTCTTATAAAAGCAGATACTTAAAGAAACTCTAAATAATCTCTTTATATATTAAACCTCATTTCAACGGCTTCAGCGCGCTGAAAACATATGTCAAGGATTATGAGACATTATAAAATTAGATCTAGAACGATTGTTTTAGGCTTGACCTTGGTTAGCATGCTTGAAGTTTATGGTTTGCGACCTCTTGTCGCAAAATCGATCTCTTCACACTGGGACTGTGGATGCATTATAGCAGTGACTGGCAAATCCTACATTTCGAATAAAGCGGTGGGTGCCTTTGACAATCTGCCTTTCTTTCATCTATTTTATCAGTTTAAAATTATGGACAGCCAGTGCAGGCGCAATCCCAAGTAAATCAAATGAAGCGAAGTTGAGAGTGTAAACTGTTCCTTCTCTTATGTCCGTGTTACTTTGTATTTACGATAATTTCAGGTACTATTATTTGAAAATTCGAAGCATGATGTTCTTTAAATTTGCAAATTCATGTCATTAGAAGGTCATGGCAGGAAGTAATTTAAATATTAGGTTCAAAATGCTCAGTTATCGTTTCGGAAAAGTTATCTCATCACTATTAACAAATAGAAGATTCCCCAATGGTAAAGTCATAAGTTGAGGGACCTTACAACGTAAAAATCCGGGGTTCGATTCCCTGGGATGGGCACAGCAGATAATTCGCTGTGAGTTTTCTTTAAAACAAACAAACAGTATATAGCGGAATTTTATTTTTCCAATAACATATGCACCTGTATTTTGGTAAGTAATTTATTTATAGTTCATATTTTAGCTAAATTATATTTCGATGTAATCTCCACATATTTTGATGCATGAACCTCAGAATCAACATTCAGACTCACACATACGCATATAAAAAATATCTCTAAAATGAGGCCTGGTGGTTATGGCATTCGACTCGCAATCTAAGGATCGCGGGTTCGAATCCAAGTCACACCAAAATGCTGCCCTTTCAGCCATGGGAGTGTTATACTGTGGCAGTCAATCCCACTATTCGTTGGCAAAAGAGTAATCCAAAAGTTGGCGGTGGGTGGTGATGACTAGCTGCCTTCTTTCTAAATCAGGGACGGCTAGCGCAGATAGCCCTCGTGTAGCTTTTTGCGAAAGATAAAACAAAACAAAACTATTTAAAGCACCATCTATATTTAAAATAATCAAGGTTTCATTTATACGTCCGTGTTACCTTTTACAAAATTTTGTTCAATTCTATAATTATTTGATAATATTGCAGTCATAAGTAAGTATTTATGACTCAAACGAAAAGAAGTTATAACTGAATTGCATAGCAAATCAAAATTAAAATACTTCTAATTATTTTAAACTAAGGTTAGCATGTTACAAGTGCATATTTAACGTAATCATTTACGGTACACTAAGTTAATAACGCAAGTCCGTATTTACCAAGCGTAAACAATTATAGACCGAGAATGGTAATAACAGCACATTAATAAACATGTGCTGGAATGTTCAAAAAGTTCAACATCTTGGCTTATAAATGTAAAATTGCTTTATGTGGTTTTTATCGAGTATTAAAATTATTTTGTAGATAATATTTCACGTGGCTACTTCATCAGTTTTTGTGTGTTTGTTGACTTGACTTTCTTTTATTTTCAATAAACAGGGTTGGCTCAACAGTAAGCTTAGGCTTATGATGCTATAATTCATGGTTCAATCCATGTGATGTATAAAATGCATATAGACTATATTGTGTAGCTTTACGCTAAAACACAGAAGTGCATGTCTGATGATTGGCAAGCAGTATTCATAAATCACGACGGATGATGACTCAATATTTATTTCGTGATGCAAGATTAGCCAGTTGATAATTTTACCAAAAGTTTGAAGGAATAAGTAAAAAAAGGGAATACAATTAGGCCTATAAAGATCAGCATCGATAAACCAATAGAACATTTTAATATCTGTTGAAGTCTTCTGTTAAAATATTAATTATCACACACACACAAGGTGACCACATTGACCTGTTTGATAACTTGGTTTATTTTTAAGTATTTAATAATAATAATAACAGAATTAATTTCGTCAGACGAGATTGTTTTGATGAATAACTATAATAAATTACACGTAGCAATAAAATCCGACTGCCAGCTGTGCTTAATGCATACAATCAAATGGACTCCATTTGCCATTTATACGTTTGTTGTCTGTTCATTATTTGTATGTTATTCGCTTACTTTCTAACGGATGTAGAAGTAACACTATCGACAATATTTTTTTACACTTATACCGGATCTTATCGAGTGAATTGGACCATAAATTTTAAAAAGTCGAACTTAGAACACTTTTATAAAAGTGTAATGTTGTTTCGGTGTTTGTGTCTGTGAAGCGTTACAGATGACTATTGATTCTTGTTTCCACTTGGCTCTTTACATGCCCACTATTGGTTTTCGATTAAAAACATGCACAATATTTTAGTGTCTTTCAGTAATCTGTCTGTTTATGGAGAAATGACGAACAAATATGCTTGGATTATTTTCTGTAATTCACTAGCGCCATCAGTTAGATTACCTTATTAAATATGAAGCAGAAGTACATGTTGTGGTTTATTGGAGGGTTGACGTAATTGTTTGTTTGTTTTTTGGATTTCGCGCAAAACTACACGAGGTTCATCTGCGTTAGTCGTCCCTAATTTAGCAATGTAAGACTAGAGGGAAGGCAGCTAGTCATCACCACCCACCGCCAATACTCTTTTACCAACTAATAGTGGAATTGATAGTAACGTTATAACGTCCCCACGGCTGAAAGGGTGTGCATGTTTGGTGCGACAGGGATTCGAATCCGCGACCCTCGGATTACGAGTCGAGTGCCTCAACCACCTGGCTATACCGGGCTTGACGTAATTTTACAGTTAACATTGCATAGTAGTAATGGTTTCGCAGTACTGATTTTTCAAAGGCTGTTAAGAAAGATAACGCCTTCTGAGCTTCGTTGTTTGTACAGTTTTAACGCAAAACTGTACAATATACTATTTACATGGCGTTCTACAAGTGATAGCGTTATAAGCCCTTAAACCCTTAAACATGCTGCTAAACCACTGGAGAACATTGAATTTTACGCAGTTGAAAACATTGTACTTTGTGGATGCAAACTTTTTGTGGAAAGCTCGGTATCACATGATTGCATCATCAGATATTAGTGAACAATACTGTTTAGGTACGTGTGGGATCTCTATGATTACGGTTGTTTCTACTTTTGTGTCTGTTGATGAAAAAGAACTCGAGGACTCAATGATAAGTCAGTGGGCTTATAACGCCGAACGTCGTCGTGTTTTGATATCCGTGGTGAACAGAATATAGGTACCCCATTGTGTAGCTTTGTGCTTTACAACAAACAAAAAGGTTTTAAAGGTTTAATTGAATTTATATAAGTACTGTTGGTACTCGTGCTGGTATTCCACAGTTTAAAATAAATTGAACTGTATTTAAACGACAACGTGCAACTATTTATTTTAAAATCAAGAACTTTAACGTTTTAAAAAGGCGCAATAATTTATTGTATAAAGATAAAAGCTAAATATACAATTAAAAACTCTATACATTTAAAGCTCTACATGTTTAGATGGAAAACATTCTACCATCTTCAAAATACCAGAAGAAACATAGGTAATTTCATTTTTACAAGCAAGTGCTCGTGTATAAGTTACATTTATATGGTGCTCTCTAGAGAATATATTTCAAAAAATATCTTTGTGTTGCACATGGACCGAGATCTTTATTCAAAATTATTTTATGTTCAACAATTTCTAAGTGATTCAACTTTGGGCATGATGGTTGGTAAAACAAAACACGCGGTTCTGTTAACGAACTAATGAATATTTGTAGTAAAATTCGTTCAGCTACCAGTTTGATCGTTAATATTGACCTCATTCATTGAAGTTGCACACTCAGTCCTTTTTTGGTTTCAACTTTTTTCACACCTAAGTTGTTTTTGATTAGACATCATGATTGTTTGTCAATACACACCAACAGACCACAAAAGTGAGAGAGTGACACTCGATAATAACCAACACTAGCTTTGGGATCACAATTCTATTATTCGAACCAACTAGATTCTTTAGAATACATGATGGCAATTTTAGGCCTAATGTAACATTTAATTGTAGGGTGTAAAGATCTACCTCTGCACCAAATGTGAAAACAAAAACCATGAAAGTACGTTTTTCTATCAAATAAAATTTCCATGTTTTCGATGCGAGAAAAAAAAAGGAAGAAATTCAATCAAAATTGGAAATTTTATTGCTTTGAAATTTGAAATGTGAAGTAAGGGTCCAGTAGAGCACATCCACGAAATATATGCGGTTGTTTGGATTATCACAATCCGAACAAGAGCAAGTGAAAAATCGCTAAACTTTCACTCCTGTTAATAACACAGTGTGTTATGCAGGTTGTTTTGGCTGCACGACACCATGTATTTTGATCTGTGCACAAGAATGATTCTATAATATATTGAAAAACCACAGAAATTTCACATTATTTTCCTGTTTTATGTTTCACGCAAAGAGTTTTGATACAAATTTAATATGTGTAGCCCTTAGAAAATCACAAATACTTGCTTCGTAGAAATATAAATATTTCTCATTTTAGAAAAAAAAAAGTTTTATACAACTTATGATTAGATTTATTTTCTGAAAAACGAACACCTTCAGAATGCTTATAATTATGCGATCTGCCTGTTTTCAAAACCACCTATCATTTGAATTAATCGTGTTACCATCTAAATGTAATTCAAGTGAATAAAACATTCATACCTTTCTCCTTTCATTAATTTTATTTTATATTTTACTCGCTGATTTAACGCCCTAGTGGCATCACAATGTGCCTGCGGATTTACAACGCTAGAAACTACTTGCAATTAAGTCCCAAGCTGGTGCAGCGGTTGTCTATGGATTTACAACGCTAAAATCAGGGGTCCGATTCCCCTCGGTGGACTCGGCAGATAGCCCGATGTGGCCTTGCTATACGTAAAAAACACAAACACAATTACAAGTAAACATAAAAACTGATATATTTCTACATTAAACTACACGCGTGCGAAACACGTGTTTGTATTAACATACCATACTCATTCAAAGGGGAGTTGAAGAGACTTTTAGTTTTCTGAATATTCCTAGTTATTTCCAAACACTAACTTGAGTTGGTTCTAGGAAATTCAAGTCAAAATAACTATCATGAAAGGTGGTAAACATGCATTTCCTGATATTTAAGTGGAAAGCGTGTGTATATGTGTTTTATTATAGCAAAGCCACATCGGGTTATCTTCTGAGCCCACCGAGGGGAATAAGTAGAAAGCAAACACTAACGTGCTGAAGGACTAGGTTTATAACGATATGACTTGTAATTGGTTAGCCACAAATGTTTACCACGTGCTCAGTTTATATTATATGAAAAAATAACGGTGTGAAAATGAACCTTATTTCTTCCTCCTCTAAGCTATTCAGGAGAATCCCATGGTAATATATCTCCATGAGAGATGATCGAGAATTGTAATAGCCTGGTGAAGAAAAATCATTTATAATTTATATTCTTTATATATCTGTAACTTAAATTTATTTCACTCAGAGAACAGCCCTGTAGCAATCGTTTTAGGTCTAGAGTCTCATAATCAACCTTGCAGAATGCGACGCTAGTTGTTCCTTTTCAGGCAAATTGCAGAATAACAATACAGATCTTGATTATTGTTAGATAACTATTTACCCCGACTGATGTGTGCGGAAGAACGTGATTCGGTCTTTGTTATTATCAAAAAGTTGTTTACCCGCATTATAATGTGTGGGTGTTATGTTATTGAGTTTTAGTTATTATCATATGACTACTTACCTAGATTGATGTTTCCACTTACTCTTGTAATGAGAGAGAGCACAAACAAACTATAAGGAGAAAAACACGTGATACTGACATACAAGCATATTACCTGCTTGCTATCTTTAACTTGGATATGCTATCACGGGTTGCTTAGAGTGATGGCATACAGTTCAAATGGGATTCCAGAGCAGGTTTGACACCTTCATATTAAATTATCCTCCTTTGATAATAAAGACTCACATTTTTAGCATAATGGCAAAACATTCTGATTAATGTTCAGGCTTTGTTGAAATGTTTTGATATATAAAGACTCTTTGATCCTAAATGTTCCCTATTTCGAACTATATCCCAGGGTTGAATGTTCATTGGCATTTGTGTTCAAACATTCCACTTAATACAATAATAGAAGCAACGCGTGACCCTTTTTATGTATGGTAGCTCAAGAGTTGGCAATGGGTAGTGATGACTAGCTGCCTTCCCTCTAATCTTATACTAATACATTAAGAATTGCTAGCGCGGATAGCCCTCGTATAGCTTTGCGCGAAATTCCAAAAACAAACAAACGATCGCATTGTTGTAAGCAGCAAGGTTTGAGTGGTCATGCCATTACCACAGCTGAAGAATGTGACGCACAATGTATGCGAAGTACACCACTGGTATGCATGTCTAGAAAACATTTGAAAGTGTATTGCTATGAGACTGTCTCTTGTGTCACTTTAAGTACTGTAAGCGCAATGTAATTAATTAAAAGAAGCGAGTTTTAAAACATAAGTTGGAGCTAAACACGCCATGTAAAAGTGCTCAGAGAATGGCCTGACTGACCTTACCACATCCTATGGCCCTGAATAATCAGATTGTTGCTATTGTTGTGTTTAGATAACTTGTTCCTATGTCAAAATTAAAAGATTCAGTTAGAGAAATGTCCAGACAAATACAGACCTGCGATCTACAATAAATATATCAATTATGTTTTCATGGTATTTGAACAGCAGTCCCATTGTAACTTGTTTTTTTCAATTCTCTGAACCAATATCGTGAATCCATTAAACTCACATTAGAAGAGTAAGTTCTCCTTCATAAAGATTCAACAAAAGTGGATACTTCGAAGTTCATTGTTATCACAACAATACTTTTAACGATATGTACTTTAATTTCGAAAGTTTTATCCCAAATAGCTTTGTTTTAGCTCTAGCCCATAAAGCTTGTCAGTCAATGACATTCTCATCAAAATGAATAACTGAAAATCTAAGAGCAGAAACTTGTAAAATGAGTAAATAATAAATGAGAAATAAGCGCATCTTGAGCTGTTATTTATAACGTAGCACTCTGGTTAGCGTTCTTCGTACCTAACCAAGAAAAGAACACGAAAATAAATGAATGAAAATAAGTAAAGTTCAAAGAAAATATTATCCACGGGTTGCAGTGAGAATTATTTTTAAACGTCAACCTAGAAATCAGAAGTTTTTTATGTTTTTTTTTTCAGAGTTAAGAACAGAATTCCTGCTCTGAAAATATCCCACGTTACCTACGTGCATAATTGTTCTCATATGAACGAGATTATACGGTGTAAAGAACAACAAAACCCAGCATAGAAAACAAACTTTTGTTCAAGTGCGTGTTTGTGCGCCATGGTACAATCATTACGTAATGGTGATGACATAGTTCGAACGAAGAATTACTTCGGATCAAGGATTTGTTTTACAGCTCTTCAACCAAGTCTGAATATAGATCAGTAAGTGTTGTCTTTAAGGCTAAAAAACAAAATCTGATTAATCATCATTATTTTAAACTTCTGTATGCGAGATTTAGCAGTATAAATGATGAAATGTCACGAGTGTGTTGTTACTTGACAATAACAACCTTTATTGTGAAATGGGCAGCAATGTTTTTACACTCTACGTTTAACTAGCGAAACTACCTTACTAACCAGCAGTTTGCTAGCTTTAATTTAGATCCTTAATTTTAGATGTTAAACACCATTCTTCATCAATACTTTCACGCTACAGCTACTGGCTGGGAGTGGCCTGCTGATTAGTGTGCCTTCTGCAGATCGAAATGTAATGTGCTGATTGTCTTCCCAACAGTTATAAATTAACAGTGACTTCACCTGAATCTTAAGAGTCTCTGACCGTTGGTGTTGAAATTACCAACACTATTACAGTCGCAACGCATATGATGTAAATTTTATTGTATAAATTGTTAAATGTATACAGGATTAATCGTACTAAATTTACTAAAATTTTGTTATATGTATGGATCTAATTTTTCTGTCTCGATCATATTCTTTCTTAAAGCTGGACACCACAGAACCCATTGCAATAAGCATGTGTGAAAGAAAACGAGGTCAGTGGTAGACCACACACATTGTGAAAAACTTTACACAAACCCTTCAGTACACAAAGACCCTATTTTTCAAGACTACGTAATCCGAGGGTCGCGGATTCGAATCCCGGCCGCACCAAACATTGCTCGCCCTTTCCTGGCGCCTTTTGGATGATATTGATACAGTTCGTGAAATTTTATAGTTTCTACAACTGGCAATGCCTCAGTTTCTTTTTTTCCTTTTGCTCCACAAAGTTTAGATTGCTTTGAATTTCGCGCAAAGGGCTTTCTGCGCTAGGCGTCCCTAATTTAGCAGTGTAAGACTAGAGGGAAGGCAGCTAGTCATCACTACCCGCTGCCAACTCTTGGGCTACTCTCTTTACCGACGATTCACCGCAACATTATAACGCCCCCACGGCTGAAAGAGCTAGCATGTTTGGTGCAACGGGGATTCGAACCCGCGATACTCAGATTACGAGTCGAACGCCTTAACCCAACTGGCCATGCCGGGCCTTCTCCACAATGATGATGTTTCATGTTTCATTACTTGTACAAGTATATGTAGTTATATAGTCTCGCTGAGAGCTGTTTCAAAAGGAGCCTTACAAGGGGAGAAGATTAAACGAGCTTCATAATAAGCTGTTGAGATGACAGAAGAAGGTCTCTCAGTTAAATTGCCAAATGTTTTCAACTACATCAGCTTGTAAATAATAAACGTTTGTTACAATAGAAGTAAATATTTTACGGATTATGTATCATTGTATTCTAAATTGATAATTCTATGCCTGTTTATTTCTCTGTTTGAGTGCCATATTTGGCTTATTTTCAGGATATTGTAAATTCTATTTATTGGATAATTCCCATAAACTTTGTATGTTTGCCTAAATATTACTAATTATATAAACTGAATGACTCCGAATTTAAGGTTTCTTTTCTTTTTTTCAGATTTCTTCAGACGGAAATACATATTGATGTACGTGTTTGATTAAAGATCATGACATAAAATAGGTTAAAAGCCCTTTTCAAAACTCGGAATTCTTAGAATAACAGTTGAATGTGAATATTTGGAGAAACTGGTAGAATTACGCCAGCATCGCGTAATTTAAGGAGTATGTGTCTTAGAGTTTTAGCTGAATCAACGTGAAGAATGAAGCAAAAGACTAGAGTATTGTCTAGGCAGGTTTCACTACCACTGTTCAAGTGGGATTTGCGATTTGTAACTGGATTTCTATTATGGATCTTTGCTTTACTGAGCTCAGTAATCACGGTAACCACGCTGAATAGCCAAGAAAATGAATTTCAAGGTTGCAACCATTGGTTAAAAGCCCCCAGTGGGGTGATCTCCACACCGAATTTTCCGAAACCTTATCCTATCCCTATCAAGTGTCAGTGGGTTATTGAAGCCCCACAGGGCAAGGGTATTGCCATATATTTTACACAGTTCTATATGAGAGAAGGTGTGCGCATATCGGAATATGACTATTACGATAACTCCATTACGCTCTCAAAAAAGGATTCAGGGATCGTCAGTTCGGACGCAGAACCTACGCTATATATTGGCCTCAAAAGCTTCTTGGTACTAGACTTTAACGTCCAAGAGCGAGATAATGTCCATATGCGTGTCATGGATTTCTTTCTTGATGTTTACGGATTCAATATTACATATGAAATAATCGACAAGCAAGCGAAGCGACGAAAAGATCACTGTATTCAAAACCATTGTTCATTCAATGGAGTATGTTACGCATCAACCAACTACAGAATATATACTTGTAAGTGTTTTGAGTCCTACTATGGTGATGAGTGTGAGTATTCACCAATGTGTGGTCCAAGTTCTAATGACTCCATGTGCTCTAATGGAGGAAACTGTAGGTAAGTTATATGGTGTTTTTAATCAGTGTACGTTATTTTGATATCATTATGTTTAGACTTAGAAAAACATAGGTCTTGAAAGCAAGTCCACAGTGAGTGGTAATTCAAACGTGTAGCGAAATTTTAACTGTAATTTAATATCACCAAAGTTATATTTTTAATCAATTTGGCTAAGTAATTGTGTGTTTATCGTAGAAACCTAGCTTGAATAGTGTGGTTTATTAAGTTAAAGTTGTATTTTATTTATTTATCGTTTTTCTGACAAAAAACAACAACAACAACTCAGAGTAAAACAACAGTATTCTGTGTTGGCTACAAAACATTAAAAAAATTTCCACGTGTTTGGCCCCCTGATGTCTCAGTGGTAAGTCCGAGAATTTATAATGCTAAAAACTGGTTTTCGATCCCTGCTTTAAGCAGATCACAGGTAGCCCACTGCATAGTATTGTGCTTAATGAAAACAAACCCTCCTGTCTGAGTAATATAGATCGTCAAACTAAAATTATTAAACCACGTTTATCAAAAATTGTTAAAATACGTTTCAAATAATAAGCGGTTAAAGAAGGACATTCGCTGATAATATTGGTTTGATTTGGAACAAATGGAACAAAGCCACAGAAAAAAACTACTTAAAACCACATTGGGCTATCTGCCATGTCTCCCGGAAGGAAACGTATAGATTTTAGCATTGTAGCTCCAGAGACATGGCGCTATTCCACCGGGGTACTGCTTGTTGTATCAAATCACCTTTATAAAATAAATATTTTCAAGGATTGATGTTAAAATTTTCATTTCTTACTAATTACCTAAAATATCGTTTAAAACATTTACTTTATAAAAAGTAGTGTTCCTTTTTTGTTATAACTCAACAAGCATCACAAAGGGCTGTCACCACGGGTATCGAAACCCGATTTGTAACAGTACAAGTCCGCAGACATACGACTGTGCCACTGAGTGACAAACATTATTGTAAGTTAGCACTGTTCTTGCTCCATTAAAGATTTGCTTGTGGGATTTTTATTACGTGTTCGATCTATTTGTTTCGATAATCTGTGTTCGGTTGTAAAAAAATAAAAAAATGCCTGGCACTTTTCCTATAGACTTTTGAGTTTATTTCGAAATAATTTTAAAACCTGAATTTTGAAATTCAAAATTTCAAATGCGTTGCAAAGGTGGAACACATGTTGCAACAGTTGAGAAACAAAGATGTTTTATATGAGTTAATTTAGCCAGCACTGCAGAATAATAGACGCAAAACTAATATTCATATTTGTTTGTATAAATTAAAGCATTTCAAACAGCGTATTTGTAGCTTCTCAATACTTAATTATTTGCTTATGACAAAGTAACCAATCTACTGTCATTATCGTGTTGTTTGATAATTTTTCCACGTTGTTTTCATTAAATATTGTCATTATAATACATCAGTATTGACGTCACAACCGAAGCCCCGCATGTTGCAGGATATGTTAAAATAAGCTCATTCAGCCTAACCTGTAACATGTATATATTGTCTGATCGCAGCTATAACTAATGGTAGAATTGTTTACTTTACGCTTTTCTTTCCAATTTTAAGCTCGTTGTTGTAACTTGTTCTCTCTGAAAGTTATCCTCAGAACCCCCTGGGGTGTCTATTTGTTCATTCCCTTGCTATCTTTATATCACAGTATAGAGCTAAGTTTTCAGTTTTAATTTCTCTCGCAATGTTTCACTTTCATTGTTTCTTCCATAAGCAATGCACTGCGTGGCCAGTGTGGTTGGAGTGCTTAACTCGCAATCTGAGGGTCGCGGGTACGAATCCGTTTCCCACTAAACAGCCTCGCCCTTTCAGCTGTGAAAGATTATAATTTATGATCAATCCCACTATTCGTTGGTAAAAATAATAGCCCAAGAGTTGACGATGGATGATGATAACTAACTGCCTTCTCTCTAATCTATCACTGCTAAATTAGGAACAGCTAGCGCAGATAGTTGTACTGTAGTTTGTGTGAAATTCAAAACATTATGAACAATTTCAAAGCGCCATCTATATTTAAAATAATTTCTGTCATAAAATCATATTAAATTCTATAATTATTTGAAACCATTATAGTCAAAAGTAAATATTTGTGACTCAAACGAAAAGAGGTTATAACTGAATTAAAAAGTAAACCAAAGCTAAATTAATTATTCCAACTATTTTAAATTAGTGTTAACAAGTTACAAGTGCATCAATTAACGTAATCCTTTACGGCACACTGAGTAAATAACGTAAGTCAATATTTATTGGGTGTAAATAATTATTAACTGTTTGTTTTTGGTTTTGAATTTCGCGCAAAGCTACAGGAGGGCTATCTAAGCTAGCCGTCCCTAATTTAGCAGTGTAAAACTAGAGGGATGGCAGCTAATCATCACCACCCACCGCCAACTCTTGAGCTACTCTTTTACCAATGAATAGTGGGATTGACAGTAACATTATAACGCTCCCATGGCTGAAAGGGCGAGCATGTTTGGTTTGACGAGGATTCGAACCCGCAAACCTCGGATTACGAGTCGAATGCCTTAACCACCTGGCCATGCCGAGCCATATCAACTTAAAATGGTAATAACGGCGCCTTAAAAAACGTGCACTGGGATGTTCAAAAAACTAACGGAATTGAAACCAAACAATCTATATATAAAATCACAGTAAACATCTTAGAGGAATTCGTTAATGAAAAATGTACTCACTCATGATATTTCTTAATACATTATACAATAGATAATGCAACAAACATATATATATGTTTAACTTTTCCGTTTAAGTAGCATTATTCATTCAGATTTTCGTTTTAGTTAAAATAAATTTCTCAGGAAATGATTTTTACATATTTTTCTGCTTGAACACGTTCAAAAGAGAATTTGCCTCAGTTATTATGTATAAAGCAAATAAAATTAATGTTAATATGTGTTTTTAAGAAAAATCAATGTAATACAAATTTTAGTCGAGTTCATGTTTCACTTTTAATAAAATAATCCAAAATTATAAAATAAGCGTTGATTGTTAAGCTACTTGTCTGGTTGTAGTCAGTAACATTCCGGAACATACTGGATTAATGTGTTGATTGTTACATCAAACGTATAAAATTTGAATATAAATATAACGTTAAAAGATGTTTCAAGCATAAATAAATCCTTAAGTATTCCGTCATAGGGCGATAGCTGCACTAAATGCATAAAATCATTAAGTCTTGTTAATTTTTTATCACATTTATAGAGATACTTAAGTGCCCTTCAGTGGCACAGCGGTTTGTCTACGGACTCACATCGCTAAAAACCGGGTTTCGATACCCGTTTTGGACAGAGCACGGATAGCCGCGTGATTAACTCTTTGCTTAATTCTAAACAAACAAACAGATGCTTAAGTTTATTTCACTTACACGCGAACGCTACTTGAAATTAAAAATAATTAAAGGTTAGTCTATCTATGTCGGGAAAAGGAAATTCCTGTGTTATTGTAGTCTATTTTATGGTTTAATTAATCAAAACAGATTCGTCCTGCATTTCCAGGTGGTCAAGGCATTCGACTCGTTATCTGAGGATCGCGGGTTCGAATCCGCATCACACCAAACATGCTTGCCTTTTTAGCCGTGGGGGCGTCATAATGTTACGATCAATCCCACTATTCGTTGACAAAAGAGTAGTCCAAGAGTTGCATAAATTAGGGACGGCTAGTGGAGATAGCTCTCGAGTAGCTTTGCGCGAAATTCAAACCAAACCAAAACAGATTCTGATTTTGAATTTGACAAGGGAACTATTATATACAAAAATATCATGAGAATGTTTCTTTAGGGTCTCATAAATAGTTTCGAAAGGTTTAAATACTAGGCTCCTTTAGTTTTATGATAAATCCCAATTGAACCCATGATAGCAACATGGAAAACATTTGAAAACTTTGACTATCCCTAAACTCGTGACCGTTTTACAAAATCTTAAACTTTGCACGTAAATGCTACGTTTGGAAAACAGCATATTAATCTACATCCATATAACGATGTTAAATATCGTCTGTTTGGACGAGAATATTTCCATTGAAGCTTGCATGAAGGCAGATATATCAAACTGACGTGTACAACAGCTGTTATATAATGATTTTATAAGCCTCGTGACTAGATTTCTTACTGTTTGGGTTTCTTTCTGTTTTGTTTTGTTTTTTGTGAATCAGTTTTCTCTGATCTGTCTCACTGAATCTGACTGGCGTCGTAGATTTTATAGTACAAAAACATGTTACATCCATGATTTGAGAGCATCATAAAATCAGTCAAATCCATCAAACTTACGTTTCGCTTTAATCGGCCGTACTTTAGAATACATTTTAATTAACTTTCAAACATAAGCCTTATTTATAGCACTTCAACTAGCGTGTCATGATATTCATTGACTTCGTCTTTTACTAATCCATATTTTTCCATGAATTACGGCATGATACCCTTGCATCCTTAAGCTTGTTAGTGTTACTTACTTTCATGTACAACAATTTCCAACATGCGCTTGGCCCGATATGGCCAGGTGGTTAAGGTACTCGACTCGCAATCCGAGGGTCGCGGGTTCGAATGCCCATCACACCAAACGTGCTTGCCCTTTCAGCCATGGGGGCGTTATAATGTGACTGTCAATCCCACTATTTGTTGGTAAAAGAGTATCTCAAACGTTGTCGGTGGGTGGTGATGACTAGCTGCCTTACCACTAGTTTTACACTGCTAAATTAGGGTCGGCTAGCGCAGATAGCCCTCGTGTAGCTTTGCGCAAAATTCAAAAACAAACTACCCATAGATCTACCTATTCCTTGTTTATTAAAATTTAATATGTTATAATATATATGTTGTAGCACATTTGTTTTCATATGTACTTAAATGAGGTTTTCTTAACTCGGTAATTTTGCTAATTGAATATTTTTAGCCACGGCATATCATCTCATAGAATGGCTTTAAGTTTTTCAAGTGTAAACTTTTAACTCATAGCTCCGTCATCTTTTGACCAATTTGAGATCTAATTACAGTTTTGGGCTCAGGAAGTCAAAGCATTTTGATGTATTTGACTACGCCCAAGATCTCATAATCTTTTTACTCTAATCCTGAGTAAGATTATTACAAGTATTTATTTTGTACCCATACCAACTGACAGTTATTGAACAGGGTGCGTCAGGGTGTTCGACTATGTATACTTAATATTCCTAGTGGTTCAGCAGTAAGTCCGAGGACTTACAACACTATAATACGGATTTCGATACCCGTGGTGAGCAGTGCAAAGATAGTCCATTGTGTTACTTTGTGCTTAACTACAAACAAAATATTTTAAGTTAAAGCTGGTGTGGTAATAAAAAGCATACTAGGCGGCTGACATCCCGAATACTTCGTTCACAGAACATACGCATTTCTCTGTATGTTCATCTCTGTGTTATAATATTAAATTAATGACTTTCGTTGAGAAGCATGTAAGGACGGTTAATTCTATAAACAGTGAGAAGTGATGTGAAACAACAATCAGAACAAATTGGGAGGTATTCAGCGGCAAAGATGTAATTTTACAAATCCCCAGAACTACGCATGCGCTAAATCAAATGTTCCAGGAGAGGAATAACATGATGGATGTGGTCGTAATTATCTTATGGAGCAGTATTTTATGTATATTTTTTTACTTCTTTTAAATAGCGAGAATAGGTAAAAGTACTAAATAATAACCTTTTCATTTAATTTTCTTTTCGTGATGACAAGAAAACCCATGTATAGGAGCGAACAATGTTTCGACCTTCTTTGGTCATCGTCAGGTTGACAAAGAAAGAAAGAGGTACTGACCGATAGCTGACCACATAGTGCTTTCTCTACCCATACCAGTCGTTTTTACATACTTAATTTTCCTTTATTTTTAGCCTCCCTCTCCCCCCAGTGGCTCAGCAGCAGTCGTAAAGGCTAATAATGCTAAAAATCAAATTTCGATCTGGAATTGAAGTGAAAGTCTATATCTTATAACACGTCAACCACACCACAACATCCAGTGTCGACGAGGCTTTCTGCGAAATACCAGGGCTCATCAGGCCAGCGGGGTACGATCGACACAGTAGTGGTCTGAGCGCTATCTATATCATCAAAGGTTTAGAGAGTTAGTTTTAAATTGCTGACACGCTGCTAAGAAAGACTGCCTTTTCAAAATTACTATTATTTTTTAAGTATTCTCTTCATTCTGTGAAATGCAGAAGGAACTTTTGTATTGTTTTCTTTTAAAATAAAATGTGGAATGCCTGAAATGCCCCCGCTGAGCTAGTGGTAAGTCTTTCAATTTACAATGCTGAAACCATGAGTTCGATTCCTCTCTCTGGATTCAGCAGATAACACGATATGGCTTTGCAATAAGAAAAAAACACACACACACGCCTGAAAAATTAGTAAAGTCAAAATTGCTTTGAATTTCTAAAATTTGAAACAAGTTAATAAATATATACAAGTATTGATTAAGTCATTTTCATTTTTTAAATATATTAAAATGTTGTAAATTCTAAAACTGTATAAAAAACTCATCTTTTTTCTTTTTTTTCCCCGCGCTTTTATGAACACGTCTGATTTATTCATATTCAGTATTTTCAGACATGTTTAAAAGTTAACACTGAAAATAGCCTTAGCACATATGCTAACCCTTGTCTAATCGTTATTGTACCAGAATGATAAATTTAATACCTCTCTTTTGCATCTAGTTGTTGAAAAAATGCTGTCTGTATTTTAGGCCATGTGCTTGGTATTAAAGTGACGGTCAAATTCTGTTATTTGATCAGACAGTAACAACCAAAGTGTAGACTATGATACTGTTAACTAGCTGTCTTTCCTGACATGGAGAAATGGTTAGGGTGCTTGACACGCAATACGTAGGTCATGGATTCGAAAACCATCCCACCAAATATACTTGCTTTTTCAGCCATGAAGGCATTATAATGTTTCGGCGAATCATTCGTTGATAAAGAGTGGCTCAAGAATTGGTGATGGTTTGCGTTGACTGGCTGTCTTTCTTCTAGCCCACGAGTAGCTTTGCACGAAATTTAAAACAAATAAGCTTTTCGTGCTGGCATGGTTTATTGCCAAACTTTGTATCAGTTTAAAATTAGAGATAGTTGTACGAAAAACAAGAAAAGGAAAGCATTGTCTGCATATGAGATAATTTGTTTTTCAAATATATTCTTGTTTTTTTTTGTTTTTTAATTTCGCACAAAGCTACTCGAGGGCTATCTGTGCTAGCCGTCCCTAATTTAGCAGTGTTAGACTAGAGGGTAGGCAACTAGTTATCACCACCCACCGCCAACTCTTAGGCTACTCTTTTACCAAAGAATAGTGGTATTGACCGTCACATTATAACGCTCCCATGGCTGAAAGGGCGAGCATGTTTGACGCGACGGGGATACGAACCCGCGACTCTCAGATTACGAGTCGCACGCCTTAACATGCTTGGCCATGCCGGGACATATATTCTTGTAAAACATCTATTTAGGATGGCAAATGAAATCTCATTAAACATCCATGGTCCATATTTTGATAAACACACATCCTCTCATTCATTCACTCTCATGGTTAGGTCTTGGTGGAACTTTTTACTTCACAAATTGAGAATTCACAATCTTATTTAGCCCAGCAAGGTATGATTATTATTTTATTATAAGACCCGGCATGGCCAAACGTGTTAAGGCGTGCGACTCGCAATCTGAGGGTCGCGGGTTCGCATCCCCATCACACCAAACATGCTCGCCCTTTTAGCCGTGGGGTGGTTATAATGTGACGGTCAGTCCTACTATTCGTTGGTAAAAGAGTAGCCCAAGAGTTGGCGGTGGGTGGTGATGACTAGCTGCTTTCTCTCTAGTCTTACACTGCTAAATTAGGGACGGCTAGCGCAGATAGCCCTCGAGTAGTTTTGCGCGAAATTCAAAACAAACAAACAAACAATTTTATTTTCAGCTATAGTGGCACAGCGGTACGTGTGCAGACTTACATTGGTAGAAACCGAAATTTTGATATCCTTTGTGGGATAAGCACAGACAGCCCATTGGTGCAGCTTTATATTTCATTCCTAACAATCAGTATAAGCTATACCAAGAAGTGTTACAGTTTCAGAGATGTAAGCCTTCTAGCAACTGATTTATTATTAATACTGTTTTTTGCTTTAGGCATTACATCGGTTCAAGAGCTCGTAAATGTGAATGTCCTAAAGGTTATTATGGGGTCCTTTGTGAAAGGAAAAAACATGCGACAAATAACAACAATAAAGGTAGGTAAAAACAAACAAAGTGTTTTTTCAGATGTAACATAAACTGGGTGGCCACTTTATTAGAAACTATATCTAATTACTGATTAAACCACATTTAATCCAAAGAACAGCCATGATAAGATGTGGTATATAATCCACAGGGTGCTGAAAGATTTCCTGAGGGTTCTCCATTAAATCATTCACACTGTGCTTAACTAATAGAATGAGGTAGGCATATAGTATTATTTGCATATTTCTACTTTCAAGTTCATCCTACAAATTCTCAATAGGACTGACATCGGAGTATTTTGGTGACCATGGAAAGTTCTTGAAGTCACAGACATGACATTCAGATCATGCATACGCATGTGGAACATGGTGGATGAAAGCATTTTTATCTTGAAAATAGCCGTCACCATTGGGGCACACATGGAGCTTTGCTAGATTTACTTGATAAGATATGTCAGGAAAGCATGTCTTAAGCCATGACTCCACAACCAGAGGACTGAACCATTAGGAACACACACATGAGAGTTAAATTATTCATGTGTTCTATTTTTCTAAATCTCTCTCCCTTTCCAATCTCCGTGGGGAAAAAAATGTAAATCGTGCTTTTTTGGACCATGTTGCCTCTCATCAGTCCTCATTAACCCATCATCTGCGCTCTTTACACCTTTTAAGAAGTTATTTTTTCTTGATGGGAACTGAATCCAGGAGTTTTTCAATGGTTTCCTTTTGCGATATCCCCTCTTTTGCAAACTTTGACTGGAGATGAGTGTGAGTTATCCTGTACCATATATTTTTTTGGTTGGTATATTGTTTATGATTACCTGTTTAATCACCTTTCTTCTCGTTCTATTAGTACAATTATATGGCCACAATTTCTTCTCACATCAAACACTTTATCAACTTTTCTCATCGTTGATATACTCAAATGGCTGTTATCTTGAAACAGCCTATAAATGAAACAGTTTTGGTTTCTGTGGTGCTTGTTAAACGCACACTTACTATCACTTGCCCTATTGAACTCTGTAACATATTTTTATTTCCCCATATTCAATGGCGGATTAAAAATTGTGTAGGCCCAGGGGTTAATAATAATATTTATGGGTCCTACATCCCATGTAATTTTACATAAAATAAAATTATCAATGGGCCTCTATTAAGATCATGGGCCTTGGGGTTGAGCCCCTACCTAAATAGGCCATAGCCCATATCTGTTACACTTTCCGCAAATTTGCTTGTTAGAGTAATTTATAGTATTTCATAAATAACTTTAAATATAGTTTGATCAAGTTAATGTGCATCTGAAACTCAGAAAGGATATATGACTCTTAATGAAGTGGCTAATTCGTATTCATAAGGAAAGCTTGTTTTGTATTTTTATTATGTCTGTATAATAATAGGAAAAAGTATCAATACGCATAATTATTTATTTTAACCAACGAGATAATATTTAATCTTGATATATCGAACGTTTTTCTACATATCGTTTACAAATGATGGGGTCCACATATTATATCACATTGAGCTTGCGTTTTCTCGTTTCTTAACATTCAGAAGAGATCAAATAAATTGTGTAAAATTATTCGTTTTTTAAGGAAAATATGTAGAAAACCACAACAATAATGATTGGATATTATTTGCAATATTCGCGGTATTATTGTTTATTTTTTTTCTTGATTCGTATAATTTTTAATAAATTAGGGACGGCTAATGGGCCACATTAATTTAGTATTGTGCATAAATAATTTAGAAAAACGTTTTTAAAAATAATATGAACGTCGCATGTAATTTTAGTGTTAAAGAAAAATTAAAGTGTGTTTAAGTGGGTTGTTACTTTTTGCCGTTGAAGTTATCGAAAATAAATAAATAAAACTAATGCTAATCAATTTTCGTTTTGTAAGTATTAAGACTGAAAATAGTTTTGTAAATTAACACTGCAGTATTCTTTAGATTCTAATTTTAACCTGGAATAATAAACTTAAAATTGTCATATTTAGGCCTAAAATTACGTGAATGTCAAGAAATTGGATGTTCTTACTCATGCAAGAAGACGCCCAGCGGCACTTACGTCTGCACTTGTCCTCCGGAATATCGTTTGGAATATGATTTTAAATCGTGTGTCAGAAAAGGTAATTTGTAATATTTTGATTAGAACTTGCAAAGAAAGATCCTTTTTAAATTGTCTTAAACAAAAACAAAAAAAGTTTTCAAATTTGTATTATGAGTTTTGTTAGAGAGTAATTAGGCCATTGGAAACGAACCCAGTTTGAACATTACCTTAGTCTTATATCCTCAAGATATTAACTCAACATAGCTTTATATGTTATTTTGAAACTTCCCTTGTTTACTGAACTCGAATTTCGATTACAAGGTATAATACCTCAAAGGCACATTTTGATATGGTGGGTTGCTCTTGTAATGTGCGTTCAGAAAGGCCAAAAACAGTATGTTGACTTGTTGATCGTTTCGTGAAATGTGTAACCTCAGATTCTCATATCTTGGTCTGGTAATTTACCCATGCTTTGTGAATCATAGGGGCCTGAAATCAGATGTTGATGTGCACGTGTGATATATAATTGAAGGGCCTCAAAGTCAAAACCAGAACTTAATATTTATCTGTGCAATGTGTAATCGGAGTGTTCTGAAACTAAACCTTGACCTATTAGAGTGCCTAAGTAATGCGAATTCTAAGTGTTCCAAAACCAGATCTCGAGTTAGTGGTGTTTTTGTGTAACGTGTAATCAGAGAGTCCTAAAACCAAATTTTGACCTAGTTTTGTGCTTGTGTAATTTGTAATCTGAGTGTCTCGAAATTGTATCTTCACCTGGTGATGTGCCTGGGTAACATGTAACCTAAGCATTCTTCACTAGTAAAGGCGCTAAGGTCTTTCGCTAACTCACTTGTATTTTTTTTTTAATGTTGAATATATATTTATAAATAACGTAGTATCTAGTCTCAATCTTTTTCACAACTTAGTCAAAATCAGGATCATTCATTTTAACTCTGCATTGCATTTTCTTCTCGAATTTGTTATTTCAAGGTTCGAATTAATATATCAAGTAAAATAGATTTTGACAGAAGTATCATCAAGTATAATGGGTAGTTTTTAAAAACAAATTGTGGATAGTGGTGTAGCTTAGTGATTAGTGTCGTGGTTTATGAATCTGAAGGTCCATTGTTAGTGGCCTTCTGTTGCTAAAACAAAATGGCGTCTCACACTTTGGATTAGTGGGTGGATTGTAAAAGTGATATTCATATTCAAATGTTCGATTAAAGTAGTCCAAGAGCTAATAGTGAGCGCTGTTGACTACAGCTACTTTCCATTTATTGTATCGGCTTAAAATAAGGAGCGAAGAATCGTTGATAACCCTAGTGCAGCTTTAAGCAAATATTCAAAACAAACAAGGAAATTATTCACTAAAACTATTTAGATCGTCCAGTAAATACCCAGAAAATTTTAATTTGCCTTTCAAGATTGTTCTGTAATTCATTAAAAAACGTTTCAGTTTTTTTTTTACTATTTCAGTTGGCAACAAATTTTATAATTTTAATGTTAACTAAACTTTATATATTTTTCATATTTGGTCTTTAAAATACCCGCAGGTATTTTGTATGTAGAAACTTTTTGACATTTGTGTTATTAGTTGGTAGGACCAGCATGGCCAGGTGGTTAGGGCATTGGCCTGGCAATCTTAGGGTCACGAACTCGAATCCTTGTTACACGAAGTATGTTCGTCCTTTAAGCCACGAGGGCGTGTTAATGTGCGATCAATCCCACTGTTCGTTGGTAGAAGAGTAGCCCAAGAGTTGGCGGTGGATTATAATGACTAGCTATTTGTAAATTAGGGATGGTTAGCGCAGATAGCTCTCGTGTAGCTTTGCGCAAATTTTAAAACAAACAAAATATTAGTAGGTAACAAGCTTATTACTTACATCTTCGTCGCTCAAGGTAATTAAAGTAGTGAAGTAGTTGTATTTTTAAATTTTACACTAAACGATCTTGAAAATGGTCTTCAATGCCATTTACCCAGGTGAAGTTTTCGTTGTATTGACTTTATTCACGAGCAGAGGAGGATGTCAGCTGAAAATGAAAATACCGCAGATTTTGTTTAACTTTCAAATTACCAGTCTGAGTTATCATTAGCTTCCGATAAAGTCTATTTACTGTGTCAAAATGAGTAAGCTTAAGTTTTTATCTGTTACAACAATCAATGTACATAAATTTATTTTCTGTTTAAAATAAATCGCGTAGAGGATTTCGTTTGTGAATAGTGGGATTAACTGCAGTATTGATAATATATATTGTTTATATTTTTATATCAGTCGTATGTTATCATGGACCTTGTAACCAACAAAGTCATGAACAGATTAGGGAATAAATAGTATAAAAAACAGTGTAAAGGCAAAACCCGCTATATGCTACTTCAGTCGACGCGAAATTCAGTTACTGCGATTTGGAAAACTGCGACCATTTCCTGTTTTATGCGTGTAATTATTCAGTTACCGCGATATCTTTCTGGAAAACTCGAGTTACAGGTTATTTGGTGTGCTAATAAAAGAGCATGGATAACCAAAGAACTTTTTGAAGACTGTTTCGTTTCATATTTTTGCCCAACAGTCGGAAAATATTGCAAGAATAATAACCTTTGTTTCAAAGCGCCCTTGCTGTTATATAATGCTCCAGGACATCCTATTTCATCGGGAGATTTGAATGAAGATGTAAAAGTTGCGTGTCTACCACCAAATACAACATCATTATTGCAACCGATGGACCAAGGAACGTTTGCATCATTCAAAGCATATTATCCTCGAAGAACTTTTGCATAAATACTTCAAGCAACATCAGGAAAAAAAAGAATTTCGTTTAAAGGATTTTGGAAGAAATGCAGCACAAAGCAGGTCATTGGAAACATCTAACTTTTGTGCAAGAGATTACTTCCAGCAATATGCGACCAGTTTGGAAATATCTTTTGCCCCATTGTGTAAATGATTTTTTTGGCTTCAGTCCCACGGACAAAATAATTGAAGAGATAACTGCTATTGGAAGTAACATAGGTTTTGACGTGGATACAGAAAATGTACAAGAATTGCTTGATTCGCATGTAGAAGAATTAAGCGAAAATTATTTTCTTCTTTGCGATAAGCAGCAGCATTTGAAGAAGCTGAAGACAAAGATGGTGAAACAGCTGAAAATAGGGCTAAGGAAGTCACTATAAAAGAACTTGAAGAAGGATTTACACTTGTTGAAGCTGCCAAGAATTTTTATCTATATGTTGATTCTAACATTGATAGAAATCCATAGAAATTTGGAAAAAGCGATTGCTAGCTGTAGGAAATTGTATAATGAAAAATAAAAAATAAAAATCTCTGCAGTCAACTTTGGACAAATATTTTTCTAAGAAATTGTTTAGTTATGATGTAATTATGAAATAAATGAAAAATATCATAGTTATTCTTATTAACCTTAGTAGTTTTGGCATTATATGCAGCTAAAAGTTGTTTTAAAACATTTTATGTCTTGATGGACGATCTGAAAGGACGGGATTCATTGTAATTATTCCTATTGATTCTATTAATTGCTTAAAGCGATTTCGTCTTATGCGAGTAAAAATTGGGACGAATTGATCGCGTAAAGCGGGGTTTGCCTGTATTTCAGTATCTCATTGGTAACTGTGGGCTCGGATATTCGTGAGCAATGATAACCATTTTATGTTTAGGACAGTCAGTCCATAAACTTCAGAATGGCTCTAGTAAAATGATAATATATACACCCTTGTACAAATTAACTGAAATAATTGGTCATTTTACAATATTTTCAGCATGGCAACCGGTGTAGGCTCGCTAGACCCACTGATTTCCTTCAATAGTCATTTTTTCACACAGACGGTGTCATTAGCTGTGTTTTGCAGTACGGTCGATCTATTTTTGGATATATGACGAAATTTTGACGAATATTACGTCATTTGAAATTTCGTTAGAGGTCAAGTCAATGAAGAAAAAACGGTATCAATGGGGTCTGAAATACAAGAACAATGGAAGAAGGTGTTATTCAGTGACGAGACTCATTTATTCGTACAGGGTCAAAGAAGTCTGCATGTTCGCAGATCTCCAGGTGAGAAACATCGAGAATTTCACACTAATCAGTTCGTAAAACATCCTTTGAAGAAGATGTTTTGGGGCTTTTTCACCTACTATGGCGTCGGAGGCTTACATATCGTAGAAGGTATGATGTGAGGACCATAGTACATCGAAGTTTTGCAGAGAAGAGTAGTTCTAGAATTGAAAAAGAGATTTCCAGATAAATCTGGCATTTCTCAGCAAGATCTGGCTTCGTACCACACATCGAAACTTAAGAAGAATTTTGTGACTACAACGCGAATGAAGGTGCTGGACTGGCCTGGGAACTCTCCGGACTTAAATCCTATTGAAAATCTTTGGGCGATTTGTAAAAAAAGACTTCGGGGGGAAAAGACTGTACTACGAAAGATAAGCTAATTAAGGCTATAATTAAGGTGTGGTACCGCGATCCAAAAATTAGTAAAGATTGCAGTCAACTCGTGGACTCGATGCCAAAGCGGATTAATGATCTTCTGAAAAATAAAGGCGGTCATATCATGTATTAATTTGTGAGTAACTTTTGTATTCTCGGAAATAAAACGCAAAAGATTGAAAAAATTCTAATTTTCCGTCTTCTTTCAATTAATTTGCACAAGGATGTATGTATAAGCTAGGTCTGCGTGTGTATATTCACGAAACAAAATAGTCTTTGTAAGGTTGAGAAGTATGCAATCCCCCCCGACAACAAAAATCGGCATATTTCATGGTTATCATTACAGATTGTTTTATTTCTTTATTTTTCTTAGATTTTTCATCAAGTCATATATTAAATTTTACTTATCTGAATATCACTTTATTTTTTCCAGAAAACATCAGATACGTTATTAGCTTCAAGATTCTATCTACAGAAAGTGATCTAACCAGCCCTAATCTCGAACTTCTAAGTACAGTGAAAGCAGATGAAGTAAAATTACGTTTACAAAATGCAGTAAGTAGAGATAATTGTTGAAATTTGATTGTGTTCACTATGGCTTGTAGTTGATGCGTCACTAGATGAAACCAAAAATGTTAATACGTAATTTTAGTTATTTAACCGTGTTTGTAATTTTCAATTAAAATAATGCGTTTTGATTATTTTTCATGCGTAAACTTATGTATCTTTGAAATGCGAAAGTGTAAATTATACGTAAATAACGTTTGTTTTTTTTAAAATTCTGTTCTGGTCACAAGTATTTTAATTTTACTGTTTAAACGTTAAACGCTGACAAAATATGACCTTAAAACTGTTACTAAAACAATTAACTTGAGGTTATGTTTTTACACACCTATGTTTGCTTGTTACAATGAACAGATTAAAAAGAATACGTAAACTTGGAGATGGAAATCTACAGCTTTTTTGTTGTTTTTCATAATAAACACAAATATGTGTTTATTCATGTATTTAACCACTTAACAACGCCAAGCATGATCTTGTGCTCTGCCATAAATCGTTAGATAGAACTAAAGTACAAGTTGCAGAACATTCCCAGCGCTGTGTGTTGAGACAGCAATATAACCATGGTACAAGATGCTGTTGACTGACTGGTTGTTCACCTTTTGATCAACAGTTCTAAATCAGGATTCGCAATATCTTGGGATATTTAAGGTGACCGTTTAGCCTGTATCTGTGCACCTAGGGTGTCGTACAGGTAGGAAATGCTATGTCCTTGTTTCTCTCTTGTTAACCTGAAGATGCCCTAGGAAGGTCGGAACGTTGTTCTCTGCTTACCAATAAAAGTGTTAATACCCGTACCAGCCGTTCTGGGATACATTTTTAAATCCTTGTTTAAACTAGCCTTTGCTAGTAATATAATTATCCATTAAGTTAAACAAGTCAGATTTAGCACATTCCTAATTTTTTACACGTTCACTTGTGAAAGTCGACGTAAATTTTGTTGAGAACAGTTTGAATTTGAAAAATATACTCTTCACTTCTCCAGTTACTCAAATCATAATATTTGATATAGCGTCATCTTTTGATCTGCAGGGAAACTGTTATGTTACAAGATGTTTATTTTTCACAGTAGTAGGAGATTGGACGTTAATCATCAGTCGGTATGTTCTGTCATATTGTGAATTTTGTGAATAAACCTATAATTCTAGAAGCTCAGCTTTCAGATAATTTTCTAATGTTATCATTGTTAAAAGTTTCTGTTGATATAAAAAGTAACTGGCAGAACCAGTATTGGATATATTATATTAATTATATACATTGTTGTGGAACAAGAGAACCAGTAGGAAGCTCCGAGTTAATGAAATTGTATATATGTTTATTCATGAAATACTTGGAACTAAAACACAAAAGGAAAACGGCCTTACAATTTCTTGTTTAAACTGGAATATGTTTGTAATGTAAGTTTTGAGATACAAGGAATTTTAAGTTTTGGGCTGACTATGGCTTAGTGGTTATCTTGTGAACCATGGATCTTAGGTTCCGTGGTGCAAGACCTATTGCAGCAAAATCATTCTACCCAATTTGAAATTTTGGGTGCATTATAGGAATAAAGGTCAAAGCACACTTTTGAATTAGAGTATTGCAGTAGTTTGTGATGGTTGTTGTTGACTAATTGCCTTCCATCTAGTCTAACAGCTCAAAATTAGAGACAGCATAGCCCTTTAGTAGCTTTGTGTATATATGAGAACAAACAATCAAAATTAAGGTATTGTTCAGGTCCTTTCAGCTACTTTCTTGTGTGTTATTTCACTCCAGATTTTTGTGTTTAGTGATGGTAGTGATTATATTTTGAAAGTTGTAATTGTACTTAAAATTCAGTAGTCACTTGGCTTTTTGTTTCAGCTTTTATCCTTACTTCAATCAAATCTGTCCAAGGTTGAGAATTTAACAGTTTTAGAATTCAAGTAAGCAGCCTTTTGTACCATATTTGTTGTAAATAAGAGAATTTAATAAGATGAATGTAAAAAAATGCATATGTTGTTGTTTTTTCAGAATATTTTTAAAGTCTTTGTATGGCATGAAAAAAAATTACAGTTTTACCTGATGTACTGACAATATAACATTTAGAAATACCAAACCATCATATTACTACACAAAGTAAAAGCATGTTATACATTATTTTTAAAATAATTTTGCAACAACACAAATAAAAGTTAATATCTTATATACAAATGAGTTTTGGTAAGAGAGTTATGGATAATTAGTTGTTAATATCCATCATTTAAATCATTCTTCATGAATAAAATATGAAAATCAAAAGGAAAACCAGCCTTTATAAAGGATACAAAATACTATGAACCTTAGTGCCAATAAAACTGAAGTATTTTGCTATATGTATATCAGCAATTTCCCAAACAACAACAAAACATTGTTATTTGAACAAAATGTATGTATAGTTAATTATTTTACATTTACTTAATAAAACAGTTTCTGAAAAAATAAACAGGTAATCAACACTATTGCTCATCATTTGAACAAACAGTGTCTTTGATTTAAGTTTCAGATACTATATATAATATTTTAAGAAATAATATATTAAATAATATCTGAATAGATGTTATTCAGATTTGAGAATTGTTAAAGCTGCAAAATTACAAGAAATTAATAATGTTTTGAATAAATGTTTGCTTTATAAAAGAATGATTGTGTAACTTTTTATTCCAGCTGTGTTGACATTAACAAAGATGAGATTATTTGTTAAAAGGTTTGATGAATTTTTAAATAAAGTGAGAGATGTTCAGATAATGTTTGAAGTAGGCAAGCTTGATAAAATTACTTCAAGCTTTCAGGTTTTTGTAATTTTGAAATAACAAAGTTGTGCCTGAGAGAATATAAAGGTGCAATGATTGGAGAGTAACAAATTAATTTTAATAGTTAATACATGAACATGTTTTTATTTTGTGTTCAGAAGGAAGAATAATATATTCAATTTCAGACATGGACCTGTTGTTCAGTTTCACTTCTTTGGTGAGAAAGATGAGAACCAGAAAGTGAAAATGCTTATGGATAAAATTGTCAGAAATGGCCAGATAAATAGATATAAAGTTGAGAAAAATTATTTTCGTTTTGAAATGGAACCATGTAAGTATGCCAGTTAAAATCTAAAAGCACAGTTCTTATATTTCCATATGTTGTTATAAAGATACAAGGATAATTATATAAATTAGCCTTGTATCAAAAATTATAAATTTTTGTAGGTAAGGTGAAGTTAATCCAACAGTAATAATTTTTTAAAGTAAAACTGCTTATGCAATTTAGCACTGCCTTATTTGTCATCAATTGTTAAAAATTCATTTGTCATGTAGAAAGAGATTTTAAAGAAAAATGTGTGTCATTATGATTTTTAGCATTATAGCATAATAAATATGCAATTAGTCAATCACAGAACATGTTAGAGTCTCTACATAATCTTTTCTCTGCTGCATTGTATGTTTTGGTGAGTAAAAGAAATTTGTGAATGTAGATGGTGTTGGATGATTGCAATAATTTTTTTGTAAGTAAGATTAGTTGCTGTAAAAGTACTAATTTTTCAGTTATTGCCTATAATAATAGGCAATGAACCAATCTTAACCAAACATTATGGGATGATAGTTTGGTGTAAGGGGCACATTAACAGGAGGTTCACATTCACATCCACCCCATTTGTTGCTGTTGTTGAGTATTTATTATATTTGATGTAAGTCAAACATTAACTATATTCATAGATGGCACTGCATCTTCACACACACACACACAAAAAACTATTAAAATTTTCTTTAACACAACATACATACAGTTTGGAGGAGAGCACACAAATGTCTTATATATCTTTGATAATGTGTTATAACTCTCTATGGAGGAATGCAGTGAAATAAATGTCTGCCACCATTGCAATAATATGTAAAGTCAGTTGAAGTTTCCACCTTAATAGCTACCACTAGGTTGATGTGGTTATACCAACTTATTAATTGATCCATGACCTTTTCGCCTGCAAGATGCTTCTATGGCCAATAACCATCTGTTAATTAATCTCATGAAATACTGTGGAAGAACATTAAGAGCTAGGTGTTGAAAGTGGTTGATGGAAAGAACACTTACTGACACAATTTTGACTGCTATCACTTCCTACAAAGTCTCCCTGACCATAGCATAGTGTATAGCATGTTTTAAATGTATACAGATTGAGTTCTTAAAGTTTATACAAAACCTTTGGTTAGGTAATAACAAATACTGTGATAATATGTTATGTTACAGATAAAGTATGTGAAAGTTAGGATTTTTGTGTTATTTGTCATAGCATCCTCCCTATATTTTTAGTTCATAACTGAGAAAAAGGATGGGTAATGGGTACCTCAGCTAGCTTGTGTATATATATATATGTGTGTGTGTACAGAGGAAGAGAGATTAAAGTATGCTATCAATTAGTGTTAGTTTTTGGTATCTAGTTTTGATCCTGTATTTGTTAGATACTGTTTTTAATAATCAGTTTCTAATTTTCAGCACTCAATATTCAAATTCTGAAGACTTCAGAGAAGTTACCAGTTACTGTAGGCAGCCAGCTGACACTGGAATGTATAATTACTGGGTCAAGCAAAATGAAAGTGACATGGTTTAAAGATGGCTTTCCTATAAACAAAAACACTTCTCACCAGAGAATGTGGACAGTGGTGGTACCAAAAAATTCACAAGACCAGTTTACACATTTACTGGGTTTTGATAGAATTGATACACTGGACACAGGTAACATACATTTCCATTGAACTATAAACATTTATAGATTATAAAATTAGCCAACTACTTATGCTTGAAAAGTGTCAGCAATGTCTAGTAAAATACAGGAACATAAATCATGTTTCAGATGTTACAGGGTTATTTACAAATTGTTATTTATATACATGCTTGTTAAACATGTTACAATGAGCTTAATCAATAATAGCTCTCTTGTATTCAAGATAGGATAGGTCTTGGTGCCATCTAAGCAGTTTTATATGTTCTAGTACTCACTTGTGATTTCTATTATGAATTATTGAATAGTTTGTTTGTTAAACTTCACGTAAACATGAATGACATGTTTTGTTAGTAAGGCACTAACAAAATACAGTTATACTAAAATAACATTTATTATGGCTGATTTCTCCAAGCTTATTCCCTTGGAATAATGAAATTATTGAATAGTTTGTTTGTTTGTTAAACTTCATGTAAACAAAGGAAACTAGATGCAAAACTGAATAAAAAAATGATTCATTGAAAAATGTCATTTGAAAACAAAATAAGATTTTGTTTTTTGAGAATCTATCGAGATCTTCTGTTCAATGATATCCCTTACATTAATGAATATTAGTTCTAAAAATTATCTGTAAAAAATCAGCAAGTTTTATTTTAATTTATTCTGTTATTTCTTTTTTTTTCCAAGTTTTTCAGTCAAATGTAACTACAGGAAGTTTTAAATATTCTCCATTGTTATTTTATTTTAGAAGTGCAATGTCATTAAACATGACAAGCACAAGAAATGCATATTTTTACTTGCAATATAATTAAAAACATGAGGGACTTGGCAACAAGTGTGTCAGACTGGGGAATGTCAGAGTCTTGACTTTCTTCCTTTCAGCTGTAGTATATTATAAGAATAACAGTCAATCATGCTTTATGGTTCAGGATGGCTGGTATTGCTGAATGGCTGCCTTTAATCTGGTCAGTATTTCAGAATTAGGTACTGCTGTGCTCAAACCATAAAGGTTTCTAAGTTGGTCATTTAATTCTAGTCCACTGTGTACATAAGTTTCATTCAGGTGAGCAAAACAAACAAATAGGAACTGCTATGTGCAAAGAAACCTTAATAAGAACAAAGAAAACATAAATGTGAGCACAAAAGACCCGTCTGAAGTACTTTTCAGTTTCTGGCTAAATGTCTAAACTACTGCCTCCTTCAACAACTAATATATACCACGAGTAATGGTAGGATTTGAAGATTTGGCACATTTCCAGGTATTATGCATGCATGCTTTTGTATTACTGCCATAGATATCCTGAAATGGTCTTGTTGTGCCATTGGAAAAAAAATAAATTCAAGATTCTTTTTTTAATCGAATTTTGAGTGAAGTAACTATGGGTATTATTTTGTGATATTTTAACTGTAGTTTTTTTGTAAAAATTATGAATGATTTAGTTAATCATCACTGTGACAAAAACAGAAATGAAATTGTGATTTTACTAAAATTGATATACTCTCTTTGCTTTGTAGCACTTTGTACAGGTATCTTTGCAATGCCATAAACCTTAGTGAATTATTGTTTCTTTCTATCACCTTGTCTTAAAGATTACATTATTTTCTATGTCAAAGATGCTTTTAGTGTTTCACAAGATCAGAGAGGTGGTTAATGTGTGGTTTTTGTGCTTTTTTCTACTTGTTGTAGAAGGAAAAAAGACCATGCTGAATTGAAATCCATACTTTGGTTGTGGTTCATAGATAGTTTATGGATTCTTGATATAAAAGGCTTCCCTAAGTTTCCTAGTTTTTCGTTGAAAACATCATTACAAAACATTCTAAAGCAGATATACGAAAATTATCTATACTAATATTTTTTCAAAGTTTTTATATATTTTACATTTGTTATACTGTACGACACATTTGGCTTAGCAAACCATCATTAAAATAATTATCCATAACAATTGCATGTCAGTTAAGTAGTTGCTTAGTTGGTCCAAAAATACAAGAGCAAAATGAATATGAATATTCTATGTACCAATTGGTATAATGAAATAACTAATTTTTATAATGTTGAATTTGTATAACACAAAATTAAATGCAGTTTGATTTTATTACATATTGTATGTATCAATCCATTGATGTAGATCAATTAGTTTTTGTTTCTTATCAGGAATGTTTACTTGCGAGGTTATGGACTGGAGCATGATCAAAAGGAAAAGTATACAGATATATGTTAAAGCCCCCCCACAGCCGAAACTTGTACCTTTAACTGCAACTGTACAGGAAGGAGATAGGATGGAAATTCGCTGCCTCTCGCAGGAAGATATATCTGAGAAGTTTGGCTACACTTGGCTAAAGAACGGCGAGATTTTAAATCCATCAAAAGAACCAGAGTATGTTGAAGACCTGTTTCGAACAGGAAGTCGCATGGTTATTGATTCAATGATGTCTTCTGCTACATATACCTGTATAGTAACGAGCACAGCAGGAAGAACAAGTAAGGACAGTGTTATTACTGTCCTGAAACCAGATCGTAAGTATTAATATTTTGCAAATATCCCTTGCAATTTTTGTATTGTACATTGGCAACTACATTAAAATTCTGATGTTGTATAATATTGACTGCTTATATTGTATGATGGGAGAAAATATAAATATTCCTTGGGGGGGGGGGGATAAAACAGTGATATATGTAAAATAGTGCAAAAAATATTGATTAATATTTATAAAGCAGCTTAGTCAAAGTTTTCTTTTTGTTTGAAAATGCATTTGAACCAGAAGTGGACATTTGTTCAAAAATGTGCTTACTCATCTGCTCACCACATTTTATGACAGTAGAGTATTAGTTGAACAGATCGCTGGTCAAGACTGGAAAATGTTTTGTTCTAATGTTTATATTTCCATTACTTCAAGATAGGCATGTTATGAATCATTTAGAACATACTCAGTAGAGAAGTAGTTTTCCCAGTTTTTTAACATAGTTTCAGATATTGAAGATGAAGGCCAATAAAGTTTTAAGATGGCTTAAACAAGTACTTGATGATGGCAAAACTTTGTCAAAATATTACGCATTTGTTACTATGTTAAATTTATAATAAAATTTTCATTACCTGTTTGAGGCAATTCCAAAATTTATTGCTTTCATATAATAATGTATCAGTGCAATGATGATTAACATTCTCTTAAACGTCACACTTGTTGATAACCCGTTTGACCATGTTTTTTATAAGTTTGAATATTCTCTGCTTATCTGGTGTACTTTCAGCTTATGCTTTTTTATATACAAAAAAATGTGTTTGAAACTGACCAGCTTTACAGCTATCCTGCATCCCTCTTTTCTTAATCTTACAATTTGATTGTTATAATATGTCTAGACTTTTGTTCAATAGCAGAGCCCTCTCCTCATTAATGCAGCAAGCTTTTACAGTAAGACATGCAAAGTCTTATATGGCTTAATGTAGGGAAACATGTCTGATATCTTCTTTTTTATAGACCTATTCTTTTTCTTGTATGAAAGCTTTATTAAACAGAAAAAGTTATGAAATCATGAATGCTGAAAAGTAACTAGAGTAAGATAAATGAAAAGTATCCACTCTAGAATATTTTGTTTCTCTGCAACACATCCACACTACAGCATTTTTAACTCCCTGTAACAGCACACTTCTTGATTGGGTGTTTTTCCCTGTGGTAAATATTATATGTCTGTTCATATTTTGAGAGCTGATATGTCTTGTTAGTATGATACAAAGCATAGTTAATGTATATTACTACTGTTTTTTATTTATCTGTTATTACTTTATGTATTCTATTGCATCCAGAACACATCCCAGTCTGCCCAGAAGAACAGTTGAATGGTTTAATATGGAACCTAACAGTTGCAAATTCACGATTTATACACCATTGTCCAAAAGGTTTCAAAGGTTAGTTAGTTTAATCTTGATATGTGCTTCTAAAGTACAGGTTTAGCATAAGCTAAATAGTTATAGTTGTGAATACATATATGTTTATTGTAAATGAGATAATATGGATTTTATACGACTTTGTGCTGGTATAGTTATCCTGATTATTACTGGAATTGTTGAGACATTTGTATACATAACTAGAGGAGCACTAAGTAGAGTGCATACCTATTCCCTCCAGCATTGATTATATTTGGGTTTCAGATTCTCTCCATATATGTGTCATTATCTATGAACATGACTAATATTTGGCATTACAGTGAGGAATAATATGCTACATGTATCCATGAAGTTTCATCAAAACCCATTTAGCCATTTTTGAAAAATTTTACTGGCACACACATACAAAGAAAAAATGGCACACGGGAATGAAAACATAACATCCATGGTGGAAGTAGTTATCATACTTCTTGGTGTATCATGTCATATAAGTGATTGAACATTCATATTGCATTAGAAAGGAATAAGATTTTTTCTTGCTTTGTAGTTACCATCCATTGAAAATTATAATTTACTTCAGATGAACTAATGTTAATTGCACCATATTGTTTTGCAACTGTATTTTGATTATTACATTTAGCATAGCTCTAATATCTGATTGTTAGACTAATGTGTAAACAAAAACTTGTCAGTTTATCATAATATATTTGTGAATTTCTTTTATCGATAAACTTGATAGAAGAATTATTTAGTTTTTAATAATTTGTGATTTTATCTTTTCATTCTGTAATGAAATAAATTATTTTTTATGTAACTAAATTGTCATTTAAAAGTAAGGACTAATGTTTGTTATTTAATGTTTATAAAATTAAATTGTTAAATATATTTACTATAATCATTTCATTTCTTTATATTTTTTAAGGTCATAAAGCAGATTTACATTTGATTTTTATAGTGTTATTCCATTATTACTCCATATCCACATACATTTAAATTTTGGTTTACTATACCCTATGAGTAAATCAAATAGTGCATTTTAGTATAATTTATATGTATGTTGTGAAGTGTAACCTTGTTTTAAACATGAACATCATATATCAGTTGTTTTTGTCTGTACACAATTCTAAATCACAAGGAGTTATGACATTATTAGTGCTTACATTTAGTTCACAGTTATATTGAAAATAAACTATTGAATAATACATTTTTCACTTAGAGTCACACTACTAAAGCTATATAACAATAAGCACAAATTTTGCAACAAAATTGCTTTTTTATTATTTTCATTTTGAGTTTACTTACTGATTTAAATATGTAATATTACAAGTTACAGCTTTTACAGTAAGTAAGATTTGTTTTTAGAACAGATACTATGTTTTAACTGTGAAGGACATTTACCATTAAAACTTGTATACTTGAGAATGATTGCAGCATTGATTGAAACAACATGTTTAAAAAACAAAAGGCTCTCATTTCAATTTTCCTTCACATAAGTAAAAATGGCCACTTTAATACAATGGAACTGTCAATGTTTCTGTTCTAATTTGGATGATGTCAAAGAGCTGAATGGTTCTCTTCATCCTGTATGTCTTTCCTTACAGAAAACATTTCTGAAACCTGCCAGTACAGTGATGGGGAGGTGACACTACTGATCGATCAACATGTGCCCACCCTGTCTTGCCACTCAGTATACCCTTGGAGGCTGTAGCAATCCATGTTTCATTGGGTCATACCATTACTGTATGTTCTCTCTACCTTTTTCTTGAGGAGACCTATGATTAGTCAGACCTTGATGCTCTCATTGAACAGTTGCTGTCTTCCTTTTTTAATTCTGGGGGCTTTAATGGAAATAATCCCCTCTGGGGTGGTGCTGATATTGATAAAAGGGGTTGTTCTTAGATTGTATCCTTTCTCTCTTCAATACTGATGCTTACTTTCATGCACTTAGTCAGTCTTTTACTGCTGTCGATCTCTCTACTTCACTTTTCTCTCATTTCTCTTGAGGGGTTGACAGAAACCCATGGAGCAATGATCATTTTCCTATCATATTGAGGAAGATTGGCTGTGGTCAGTGCCATCCAAACCATCTGCTATGGTAGAAGCTGGACCAGGCCAACTGGTCCTCTTTCACTGCTCTCTGGGAATTTGATCCTGTCATCATCTGTAAACCATCGACAGACGACTGTGTGCCAGCAATAACTGACTGTATTGTCCAAGTAGCTACTCAATCAATTCCTGAAACCTTGACACGTTTCCCACAGTATTCTTGTCCATGGTGGTATCCTGCTTACCACATGGCACAGAAAGCTAAAAAACGGCCTTGAATACCTTCCACAGATATCCCACACTTTCAAACCACATCGCTATTCCATAGGCTTATGCACATGCTTGGCAGGTAAGACGTCAAAGCCAGAAGTAATCTTCGATTAAATTCACAACTAGCATCTCGTCTACCTCCAGTTCCAAAGTGATATGGGACAAAATTCAGAAGGTCAGTGAGCAGTAAACTTCTGCCTTCTTTTGATCTTGTTCTGTGATGACCTGGAAGTTACTAATGTCCATAGCATCACTGATACTCTCAGAAGAGCTTTTCTCATGCATCTAACACTTTTGTCTCATCTCCCATCTTCTGAGCCATTAACATTTGTGCAGAGCAATCACCTCTTTCCTTTCAGGCTGATTGTCTTTATGACTATAATCACCCCTTTATACTGATAGAATTCAGGCTTGCTTTTCATCAGTCTGGCAGTACATTAGTCTGACCTGATGATATTCACTCTGAGATGCTGCATGTGTGTGTGTTTTCTTATAGCAAAGCTAAATAAGGCTGTCTATTGAGTCCACCAAGGATAATTAGATGCTGTACCATCTCTCTCCTGCCACTCTTGCTATTCTGCTGATTGTTTTTAATTGGATCAGGCAGGAGAATGTTTTTCCTGATGCTTAGTGCCATGCTATTGCCCTCCCTTTTTCTAAGCCTGGGAAGGGTCCCGAGATTCCTTCAAACTACTGTCCAATTGATTTGCCAAACTATTTCTGTAAGATCTTAAAGATGATGGTTAATGCTCATCTTTTTTGGTTCCTTGAATCAAAAACCTTCTCTCGCCTAACCAGTGTGGGTTCTGATGACAACACTCCACCATGGACAACTTGATTCTACTTGCAATGTCTATCAGGGAAGCCTTTCTCAACCAATAACATCTTGTTTCTGTATTTTTTACCTTGAGAAATCTTATGATACTGTATGAAGGTATGGCATCCTGGTTGCGTGACCATTTGCCCATTTTTATTAAACATTTTTTAATGGACCAGCAATTCTAAGTCCCTGTGTGTTTGACACTTTCCCATTCTTTCCCACAGGAACTTGTAGCCCCTCAGGTCTATGTCTTGAGTGTCACACTTTTCATTATAAAGATTAATACCATCAGTGGACAACTCTCCCCTACAGTTGCAAGTGGTCTCTATGTCATCTTGTATCAGTCATTGAACATGAGGTTTATTGAGCGGTAGCTACAGGCTGCACTTAGTTGTTTACTGAAGTGAATCACAGCAAATGGTTGGACTGCTCTAAAACCATTTCCATGCACTTTTGCCACCAATGGGGTATTAATCCCTACCCCAAGCTTTGTCTCAGAGAAGTTGTACTTCCTGTGGTCTCTGATACAAATTACTTGGGGCTTATCTTTGACTGTAAGTTGATCTTTATTCCACACTTCAAACAACTACATGTCAAATGTACAAGGGCACTGAATATCCTCTGTATCCACTCTTCCACCTCTTGGGGAATGGATCGATGTTATATGCTAAAATCTATCATGCCATCATTTGATCAAAATTGGACTATGGGTCTCTGGTCTATAGATCTGCCAAAACCTTGACTTTGAAGATGTTGGACCCTGTTTACCATCAAGGGCTTTGGCTCTGCACAGGGATTTTCCACACTTCTCCATTTCAGAGCTTATACACTGAGTCTCAAGAACCTCCTCTGCACCTCTGTCATTTGCAAGTGTCTTTACTATATGCAGCAAAACTTTGATTCTTACCACAGCATCTCACCTGGAGTTGTGTTTTCCTTCCTCAGTGATCCAAACTTTTTCAGAATAGATGGTCTTACATTATCCCTTTTAGTCTTTGTATCCAGGTGAAGTTGGTTGAATTGAGTCTGTCCTTGGATGACATTGCTGTCTTCACTGGTCAGTCCATCCAACCATGGCTTATTACCATCCCCCATATGTGACATTTTTTTGAGTCATCTGAAGAAAGCAGATACTCCTGATTGAAATTTCCGTCTTCTGTTTGATGAACATCTTTTGAATTATCTTTCAGTTCCCATGGGCTCCTCCATGGTTTGTTGGTTGCACACAGGATTCCCTCTACAGTTTATGTGCTCACTGCCAAACTGTATGATATTTGTCTTGCCCTGGATCATGTAGAAGCTATGCAGTACATGACTTGTACTATTTGTATCAATTCATTGAGCGACTCTACTGGCCCTGAAATTGCTTAACATTAGTTCCCACCCTGTTCTTGTCAATATTGAAAACTGATTAACTCATTTTTTTTATCTTATATTTTTATCCAGTTCTCCTTGATACTGGGCTATGTTGGTATTCGTGGGAATGAGCTCGCTGACACTACAGCTAACTCTGCCTACTCTGGTGCTATCATGGCTGTACCTGTCCCATATATGGACTGCTGACCTGTGTTTAAGGCTCAACTCTGCAGTTGACTTGGAGTGAGCAATGTGATAACAAGCTTTTTGAGATAAAACCTTCTACTGGACTTTGATTGTCTTGTTTCTGTAAGGAGGAAGTTGTCCTAACTAGGCTATATATTGGTCACAGTTTTTAACTCATTGTCTTTTTTTTATCTGGGACTGATGCACCAATATGTGGTCTGTATGACACTCAAGTTACAATAGCCCACATTTTACTGTTGTGTCACTGGTACCAACTCACCTTTTTAGACATATTTTTACCACGGGTTCACCCTTGATGTTAGACAATGTCATTGAGGATGGTGACACTGTCCACCTCAGTCGTATTTCTAAATTTTTAAGGGCCACTGGCATTTTTAACTGCATTTAAACTTTTAATTCAAAAGTCGGACTCTATTTTGTTTTAATGTGGTTCCTTTTTAAACATTTTAATAATTTTACTTTTGTTTTAAATTTTTTACTAGTTGTATGGCACAGATAGCCTAGTTGCTTTGCACCAATAAATGCCAACTAACCAAAATTATGTACATTTATGTATATGTAAAAACATTATCAGTGTAAAAATATATTGTTTTTCTTTTTTGAATACTTGTACATCTTGTAATAATTCTGAATGTGATTGAATTAATTTAATTTGTATGATTGACAATGGATGTATTTTTATATAGTTAATGCAAGGTTAGTCTTCAAGCTTATCAAGAGACTTAAATATTTCTTAGTTTAGTTTAAATTGTTTATCTTGCATTATACTTTGTGTATATTTAAAACAATATTTACACAAATCACTAAGCAGATAATCAGAAGCTGATTGCCAAATAGTAAGTATGGTACGTAATAGGCTAGGTACATATTTTAAGTAAAAAGATATTTAAGTAATAAATGCTCATATTTTGTTCACATTTTTTTACATGTTTACTAATTTATGTGAAGAATATCTTACCTTATTTTTCCATGTTTTTACTAATATTTCATGTGTGTATTTCCCAAAGCTATACCTTATAAGTGTTTATTTTTAACTAGGAATTGCAACTCGATATTGTAACTCAAAACAAAACACAGCAGAATGGGGAGACCCTGATTTTTCTGGTTGTTTGTCAAATCTGTTTGTTGAGATTAAAAATAAGGTAAGATTTATCTAACTTGCCACAACTTTCTTGAACATTGAAAATTCTTAAAACCAATTAATATAATGTTTCACTGGAAGTCACAATGGGTAAAATGTGAAATGTTTCAACTTATTACCTGAAAAGGGTCTTGAAATTGATAATTTAGTATGCACTTTACTAAACTTCCAACATTGTTTTTTAAAAAATTTGTAATATTTTATTGTTATATTATATTTTCATAGGGATTTCAAATATTTTGAACAATAATTGTGTTATCTTGTGTACTTGTTACTTATGATTATATCTACATTATAATCTTGCATTTGTACAAAAAAAATGTTTAAGCTTGCCAAAAATAAACAGAAATACACAAAATAATCCATGATGATGAGAAAACCTACCTGTAGAGAAACTTGTATATGTAAAAAATACACACAGTTATGCTACTGTAATTTTTGTTCTTCTGTGGATTTTCTCTGCTAGTAGTCAGTAAGGGTTGGTATATTTTACTTTTTTTATTAAAGTGTCTTTTTTTTTTTCATTAAAGGTTGATGGGGTCAATTTGTTGCTTTTATTTATATGGCAAATTATGGCTGTGGATATAAAGATAAATCTGATACCCTATATTGAATTTCATCAGTCATTTATTCCAGTTCAGTTTCCTGTATTTGTGATAATTTTACCAAAATTTAATTAATGCCTTAGGCTATTTTGTTGACTCAGAGCAATTTTCCAATTTGTTGGAAAAAAAAAACTGATTTGATTAAATGAATAATTAAAAATGGCTTTAAGCTGCACAAAAATTAATGTATTATGGTTTGTTTTGTTTTTTGTTCTCAGTTTAGAACTTTAGAAATAGGTTATGTCCAGAACAACCTTTCATCTATTCTGACTGAACTAAAACAGTACTTACTGAGCAGAGCTGGAAGCATGTATTCAGGAGAAGGCGAGCCTGTGATTGATCTTCTATCTGATATTCAGATATTTCTCCGCAAACAGCTGAGTTACGATTCTCATAGTGAAGATAGCCTAGAGGTGAGTTCTTTGGTTGAATTATAAAACTTCATATAAATGGGAACCATAAGTTAAAAAGCTTAAGTATATCATTTAAATGTTTGCCAGGTATTCAAATAGGTTGTGTGGATTTTTGTGATCTTTCTTCTGCCTGTTAGTTTCCTTTCACACACAATTTACATGTAAGTGTTTTAAGGACTTTCTTACAAGAAAAAAGAAGTTGTTTGACCTCTTCATTCTTCTCCATACTGTGAATTTTTTACTGAAACAATAACTAAGTATTAAATGCCATAGGCACTACTGAAAAGATTTTTGAGGCAGGATTTAATACTTTCTATTTACTCACGATTTAAAATAATCCTTTTTAAATTTGTTTTTAAAAAAGCAGTATAGATCAAAGAAATGCACTATTCAAAAATCCTAGTAATTCATACAAACTTATAATCTCTGAAATATTTTCAGTTTAGTCACCTTATTTAATTTGAAGGAACCAGTTTAATAAACTATCATTTTAATTCTAATTTCGAGTCATTTAGTTTTAATTAACTTGTATATTGTACAACTGTTACCACAATGTGAATTCATACTTTGTAATTACATAATTTTGAAGAATCTAAATGGATCTGCATTCATCATAGTCATTTGTTGAATACTGCTAACTACATATTATGAAATAAACTAGCTGTTATGTAAAAAAGAATGCATTACTACAATATATTGAAGCTTTAGACAACAAATTAATTCATGGTAAAATTAGCTGTGAACTATTTTAATTTTAAAAGTTTTGACAGTATATTTATGAATTTTTCTTTCTTCATCTTTATTTTGTAATGTTTCAAGCTTCAATCTTAGTAGAAAAAGCAGAATGGAAACAACAGCAATATGAGAATTTCACTTTTCTATGCTCATCTTTGGTAATTACCACACTGAGACTTGAAATGTTTTAAACACCTCATTTGTAACTGATCTAATATAGTTTTCCCATAAAGTGTTAAAATTATTAACAGTGTTATTGTGTTGTGTCAAGTCCAATATTTGATAAAAAAATAGCTTAAACCTCATAGCCAAAGATGACTGTTGATATTATCACATAACAGTTTATTAAAGAATTCAACAAACTTAATATGTTAAATCTTTTAACAGCTAATTTTGGATACAACTTCTATTCTCTTGAGTCATGAATATCTGATCAAGAAACAATCAGTAAGTACATAATTTAATTGAATAGTGTAGTGTATAACAAGGAAGGTTAAGATGCATCAGTATACAATACATATAATGATCAAAGGATAGTTGATTTTTATAATATTATAGATAGGAAAAAGTAAGATCACTTGTATTCTAAAATATATTGTTAATTACCCCCTTTTAGTTCATTGTTATGTGAATCCAGCATCTTATGATTTGTAAAGCAAATGATTGATCATTCAGCATATGCTATACGTTGTGACCACCCAGAGGTTTTCTTAATTGTCACTTTGACATGAATCACAGAATATAAAGTGCTTCAGGAAATTTTTGACATATGGCTGGTCCTGAAATAAGATACTTGGGTGTTTCATGCACAGTGAGCCACTAGGTGAATGAAAGCTACCCAATCACAACAGCTGTTGCAAGTTGACCATAAGTGGTATTAGAAGAATATGAAACTGCTTGAGTGTATGGATAAGTTAAATCATGCATCACATACAAAATGAGCAGATGACCATTGTTTATGATTTTGTCTTTACATGATCTTAAGATGCCTGCTTCAAAAGTGGTCAGATGTTTACATCTGCAACTGGCTAATATGTACTTGTTAGAATTTGTACAGTGTGTAGGTGGAATGAGTTTAACTGAAATATTTGTGATACAAACAGAAAACCAAAAATGTTTTTAATGCATTGTGTTATGGCTAGAATAAGCTGAATAATGAACTAATGACTACACAAATCTTTTAAGAAATGTGTATAATAATCTAGTGATTTTGTGGTATATTTTCTTTTATTCTTTTGATTTATGCAACATCTGGGTTGCTTTTTAAGGAATCTAATTTGGAAAATTCTTTTTGTCAATACTTTATTATTTTGTACTTCTACATAAATAATTTCCTTAAATTACCTTGTATTCATGCTTGTTTTACCTGATTTAAATGTATTTATATCAAATTCAGTTTTTCTAACATTTTCAGAAGCTTATAAAAATTCATCAACATATATTAGAACTTGGGCTGATGAGAGGATCTATTATACCTGCTGGAGAGACTCACATTTTTCATAGGGATACTTTAGGTGAGTGTATGACTGTTAACTAAATATGTTAGTGACATGATAATTAAGAAAGAACACAGCGATAAATTATTTGACCTCCAGAAAAGTAAGAAATTCATGGATGTGATATACAAAAGTATACAGGTGAAGTACTTTTTTTGTTTTCTTTTAAGGATGAAATGAAAAAGACAGAAATGGTATCAAATAAAAATTAAAATAAAACTCTTTGCTGCTGTAGAAATGAAGAAAACTGGATGCTTGTGCTAACTGTTGTGTTGTTGTAAAGTGTTGAAGTTAAACTGTAAAATAAATAACATAGTTAAACAACACTTAACTACATAATACAATTATCAGAGACAATTCTACTAAATATTAAAATAATGGGAGATGAAAAAATATTTTTGTTAATAAAGTTAATATATAATCAGTAGTCACTAGTATCTCAATAAACAGCAAGAGGACTTCATGGAAGTTTTCTCACTCTCAGATAAAAATCAATTGATTGTTCTTCATTCTTCAAGAAAAGAAATAACTTTCTGAAACCACCAAAACTGTATTTATGGCATGATTTCTTTCTGTAGCTGGCAAATTAGAAAAAGGTCACTGGAAGGTTGAAATATCTCTGTTCCATGTGACATTGCAAGATATCCTCATTACACAAACTCAACATTTTATAATGTAATGATTCCAACAGAAGGTTCCTTGACCAGTCAAGTTACAAAAAGTAACATCTCACAGAGAATTTAACATGGCTGTATTTAGACTGAAAACTTAAAATTGTCAAAAATGTTATTTATAAGGCATGCATACCATAGGAGAATAAAGTATATGTTATAGTAAGAAGATCTCAATTTTGTACAGTACTGGAGAAAGAAGAAATCACTGAATGAACAGTTTCTATTATTACTGTGATCATGGTTATAGAAGCTACTGTTAAAATCATATCTTACACATAAATAGTACATACCAAGCACTTTTTGGCAAATTCAGTTGTTTAATCAGTAGTCACATGAATGCACTTCAGTTTGCTTATTACACACACTGGTATTTGTTGCTTTGCTATTGATGATGAAAATTGTTCATCATATAGATAATTAAAACTTGTTTAGTGTCAGATATACAGAGTATACTACTTGTGTTTATTTTTGTAGTGTTTTACTAGGATAACAACAAGTACAACAACTACAGGGAATGAACTCCTGATCAACAACACTATGCATAAACATTAGAGGAGGAGAATATTTTGTTTTTCTTTGTATTTTACGGGACTAATTCTTCCATACTTACAGAATGTAAATTTTGACACTGTGATAATGTGTCACTTATCCCTGTTCCTAACTGAATGAGCCAGGGTGAGAATACTTATCATTTTTTAGAATTCCCATATATTTAGGGTCTGAATTAACTATCACTATCACAGTACCTTATGTAGTGTTAAACTATATAGAAAAGCTAGCATGTGGTACCAGCATATGCAAAAATAAGTCAATTTAATAGCACTCCACAAATAAACCTTGATAAAAACACTATATATTAAATTTTGTTGTCATACCATGGCCCAGAAAAACAGAGAATTGTTAGTATAGCTGAGTGTTTGCATGAAAGCTTTATGTGATGCTGGTTGGACTCTCTGGTAAAGTTTGAAAGATTTGGTTCAAATTGTAGGTGGTATGTCCAGCAGAAAAAAGGTGTAAGATACTAACCAATGCATAACACATACCACGAAGCATGGGGGTGGCAGTGCAATGGTTTGGGGTGTGTTTCTGCTGATGTGACAGGAGATGTTTGCAAAACAGATAGAATAATGGGCCAGTGCAGCTGATCCATCATGGTATATCATGTGATTTGTGTATTATTGGTAAAGGATTCTACTATCATGAAGATAATGATCCCAAACACTAATTCAACCTGTGCAGAAATTATTTAGCTAAGAAAGAAACTGCTGGAGTCATTCAAATGATGCAATGACCTCAACAGAGCCCTAATCTTAACCCTATTGAGCAATCTGAGACTTGATAGATCAAAAACTTTACAAATCAAAAGTTATTTCCAAATAAACTTTACTGGAACATATTAGAGACAGTTTTGTACAATCCCAAAGGAAACTTTGATGAAATAGGTTGCAACAATGCCCAAAAGAATGTCTGCAGTTATTAAAGCAGAAGGGGGGACACAAAAATTATTAACTGTTTTCTGAACTCAAGCACTTCCACTGAGTTTCTGTTGTATTAAATATGAAGATTAATCAAATTTTCATGTTTCTCTCGTGATCTAACTTCCATTGTTCTTTAAAAGTAGCCTAAAATGTAATTTTTACTTTGTCCTAACACTTTTGTACCGTACTGTATATAATGTAAAAACTAGCAAAAGGATATGTTGGTACTTGATTGGTTGCAAATAGTCAAACAATTATGACTATTTATTATACATGAGGAATTTTAAAGCATGAGAAACCTTAAATGTTATACTATGTATATCCAAAAATAAACAAATTTTATGTTTATCATATGCTTTCATTTTATTTACCCTGTACACAAGTGAATGTAAAGCAATTTACACTTGTGATAATTTTTCACCAAATCAGATGTTAAGGCATTATTGAAGTACATTTTATCCTGTTCTGTAAGAAAATTTTATCATAAAATTTTTTAACAAGAACTTGTGACTTGAAATAGTAACAGGGCTCATGTACTGTGTGTCTAAGTCAAAGACTTATTGCAGTAAAGTAAAAGAGTTAAGGTTAGATGTGTTTGTTACTTATCTTTGTATCACATTTTTGACATCAGGAGATCTGATGCAAGAACACTTTATCAAAAAAGTCTTGAACTTCTATTTGAAAACTATACAGAAACAAGTTGCAGAATTAGAAATTGGTTTTAAGTTATCAAAGTCAGCTTGTAATTTTCTAGTATATGTTTTACTGATACTACTGTTCATGAAAGAAACTTTTCTTCTGTTATGCTGATAACCAACAAAGCCATGAGAAGAACAGGATCTAATAAAACCAGTTTTTATGTGAGAAACATTTGATCTCTGATGTTGGTAACTGAGAATCACCATGAGAAGAACATTTTTATGTAAGAGGGGTGTAAATCAGACTGAAATCAAAGTGATCTGACATTACAACACAAATCGTAATCATAGTAAGTGAAACATATTCATAGGACTGATGTAAGTTCCAACCTAAAAAAGAAATATAAATATTCTTTCCCTTTTTTCTTGTTGAAATTTGTATAGAAAATTTGGACCACAGCAACAAATTGAGATCCCAGTAAACTTAGAATTACACAAGTTAATTTGGTTTAAAGAAATTTTGAAAATAAAACTGTATATATATGTGAACTTTAACTTAATTTGTACAGTAATATCCCATTTGGTGCTCAGGAAAGGTTCCTGAGAACATACCTCTGAACAGGATCATTTTAACAGTACATATATGGGGATATGTAACTGGAGGCATTGTTTCTTACTTGTGAATGATGTACAAACACTTTATTCAGATACTGGTAAATTTAACACACATTATATTATTATCACTGGAGAAAAGCAAATTTTTATTAGTCTTTTATCTTGTTTGGTTACAGAGTCATCAAAGAGAAAATCTTGAATTCCCCTGCCATGCCCATCTGTCACAACTTCTCTTACAAGATTTGTTAATACATATAGTTCTCTCTTTTGTTTACAACTGTGTTAGGCATAACCAATAAACATACAAGGTTTTTGTCTATCAAATAAGGTATTATATTAAGTTGTTTTCTGTACAAAGATTTCCAGATCACTTCCTAAAACAATGTCTTTTTCTCACAGAAATGATATTGTGTAGATGAATGATGTTTTAATGACAGATATTGCATTACCAGAAACACCAGAAAAATTGTGATAGTTACAGAACATTGTCTGTTTTTTTTGCAAGTTTTTGTTCTATGTTCTTTGTTGCATTGTTTTATTAAGTAAAAATTATTTAGTGCATACTATTATTAATATGGAAAAGTTGTGTTAGAGAGTTATGGATTTTTTCTCTCTTTTGAAAATAAAATCTTTAAAGGAGACAAGACTTCTATAATGGGTCAACTTAGGGCAGGGTTTTACTGTACTGATATGATGCAATCATTCTAATTTCATTTTTTATCATTACTTTTCTATATGTAAGTCAAGAAACATGGATTTCTATAAAAGTTAAGAATTATTTAAATCTGGTGTCAAGAAGTTGGTACAGTAACTACAACCAGTGAAATGTCTTGGACTTGCAATTAAACCTAATTAATTATAGAATATTTTAATTACATTATTAAGTCAGTTAATTTTGAATTGTCAATAATAGATATCAGGCAAAACTAATAAATATTGTGTATATATTCTGTCAACTTTATTGCCTATGTTTCATGGTTTCAGTTCTTGAAGTGAAACGAGTAGCTGGAGGTGGTGTACATGTCATTTCTTTCCTCGGCATCCCAGTGATGGAGTCTAATCTGAAGAAACAGAACGCTAGAAAGTCTAATTGGTTAAAAGACAAATTAAACTTGACCTTTGACACACAGCATCTGATACCAAGTTTTGAACAATGTAAGATATATTCCATGTTTTTATCTTACTGTACTGTGCATACAAATAAATAATTTTGACAAAGACTTTTGTTGGTTTTTTGTTAAAATGTCTTAGTTATCATTATGAGGCATGAAGTAACATGGTTGAAGGTTTAATCTGGAGTTACATAACTATATTATAGAAATGTGGGGATATCACATCTTGTTGAAAGTAAATGTGTTCATCTCCATACAACTGTTGAATTGTGGCCACATTCGATATCTGAAGCACATTTAGGTATACAGGACTAGTAACTGTTCCATCAGAAAAGAATAGTCAAACCAAATTCGTGGGTGACAAACTACAACAGACCATAAGTCCTTGTAAATTCACATCCATTTATACATGAATGTGTGGATTATCAAGAGACCAGTATGTTCAATTGTGATGACTGACTGTGTCATTCAGCTTGAATGTAGCCTCATCAGACCAAGCAATCTTATTGACAAGCTGTGTGTCTTTGTCTGAAATCATTCACACAACTCTAATTCTGCAGTCAGGATCATCTTCATTCATGGAATGTAAGAGAGTCTGAGTGTAACATTTCCAATCTGCACACTTTAGGATCTGGTTTACACTTGTCCTACTGATTCCTTTCTCACTTGAGGAATTTAAGAGTCCACTTAATGCTGAAGGAAATGTAATCTGCAAGAATTAGACACCAGAAGGAAATAGTATACAATACTACCCACAAGTCTTTTTAACACTTTTCAGTTAAAGTTTAATGTGGCCATATATTTAATAAGTCTTTTACATTAAAATACTGCAGGAAAACTTATTGTTTTGAGTAAAATTAGTTTCTGTGTTTACTTTGATTAGAAAAGGAAGTATTTGGTGTGATTTATTTTTTAGGTTAGAAAGAGCATTAGTAAAGATTAGAACATGCTTGGTCATTACGTACTGAAGTGTGAAAAGTTTTGTAAACTTTATTAATGTAAGGGATAGGATAACCTAAATCTTACTTGTCATTCACAAAAAGGAAAAAAAAAACTTAATTTTATTGAGCATATTTATCCATCACTCTTTGTCTCATAGTAGTAGTCTTTGGCTGTAGAAATGCAATTAGGCTTAATATACCTAAGAACAAAGCTATTTAGGCCATAATATGGATTTAATTTAAGTAGTTGTTTGAAATATTACAATTGAGGAAATGCAGTAGTACTCTTTCCAAACTGAATCTTTCAAAAGCTCTTCAAGGATAATATTTATTTACCTGTCTTGTAAGCTAATTCACTAACTTGTTTAAGTATCCCTTAATGGTTATTTTTGTTCATTCTTCTATTACAGTGAATGAAAGTATAACTGTGGCTGCTGTATTCTATAAAAACATATCAGTATTTTTACCTGCACGTGTCTTGGCAAGAAATGAGTAAGTGTTATTTTACTTAAGTTGAAAATATTTTTACAATAAAATGCTTTTTATAAAATATGTGTTTTATGGCTAACAAAAATATCGTTTTAAAAACCCTACATAAAGAAATCTATATTATATTAAGAACATTTTTGTCTCTGTTGTACATGCCCCCGCTAGTACAGCGGTATGTCTCTGGATTTACAACGCTAAAATCAGGGGTTTGATTCCCCTCAGTGGGCTAAGCAGATAGCCCTTTGTGGCTTTGCTATACGAAAAACAAACAAACAAACTGTTGAACATTACTATTTATTTCCTACTTTTGTTAAGTCACGATATCTTTGAAGTTTTATTTCCAATTATCAAAATATATTTATGATTTTATGTATAGACTTTCAACGTAATAAAATGTTATCTTTTAGCTGTTTGAGAATAAAAATAATTTATTTTACAAAAACATTAAATATGTAAATTATTAGGTCTGACTTGCTACTTTTGACCAGCCAGTTAAAGTATAGAAAACAATGTTCAAAATTTATTGTGTGAGGCAACTTGTGTGTTATAGATGACTTTATAGTAATAGAGTCAATGGTGAATGTTTCTGGAAACTCCAACCAAGCATACTGTGAAATATAAAGCTCATCTAACTTATGTGAACAGTTTACGAAATTTAGATATATCATTGTGCAATGATTGAATCATTGGTGGAAATAACCTTGGATAATCTGGTTTCAGTTACAACTGACATCAAATTTTAATACTTTATCCAAAAGCTGCACTACAGTTGAGATGTCCCACTTATTTAGGTCTTTCAAGAGTTGCTTCTTTGTCTCTGAATGCCCTGTGGGAATATTTTCAGTTTTGGAAAATTCACCATGAAAAATATAACTAACCTTGATGAAAAACCAATCCAGCATTATTATTTTCTCTTAGATAAGGGAGCTGGATGGGAAATAAACAACTATAACACTTATTACCACTTTATTGCAAAACAATCCAATTGTTTCTTATAACTGAGGATGCAAATCACTGAGCGTAGTGATTTGCTGCCACTAGGGGGTCTAGTGGCATGTTCTCTCTGGAAAATGGTGAAAAATATATACTCAGTTCTTTTAAATTTAAGAATTAATATTACCTAATCCATATATATTATTACTATTAAAAGTGCTAAAATGGTAGAAGTTACGCACACAAACAATCTGGATATTTTCTTGATTATCTCAATGCTGAGATTTTTTTTAATTTTCAAATGCTTTTACACTTGTCTTGGGCCTTCATGTAATCTAGGGCATTAGAGTTACGTCATACATTAATTACTTGATGAGTATGCTGGAAGAGGTGACAACTGCCTATTGGAGAAAAAAACACAAGTGTAGAGGACAATGTTTCAAAAGTCTTCTGTCTTTTGTTGTCAGTTCAGTGTGTTCAAGCTGTTGCAGGCCTTTCATAGTATCCTGGTGGATTGTAGAGGACATGCTGTGATTGTTTTTTTATCCCTGGCTCTGATTGGTGGAATGGCTGCATGTGACCTCAGCTGACTATATCCATGGGTTACTCACCTCTAATCCCAAATCTCTTTTTATGGAAGGCTTTATTGTGTTAATGTAGAAAGATTCTTTAATTATTTTTTTCTTGTCTTCCAAAATTTGGTTGTGTTAGAGATTCTAGTTTTGTCCAGTTGACAAGGTGTTTTCTCTAATAGCTGAGTTTTGTTTTTTCCATGAGTCCTTTGCTATCTATGTTATTCTTGTTCCTAGCCACCTTCCTGTTTCTTAAATGTATGTTTTGTTTCAGGAAAATAGAAATTTGCTATACTAGATTTTTGTGTTTTTTATAAGCAGGTTTCTGTTTAGGTTTCTTTAAAATAGATATTACTGTCTTGTAAGATTTTCATCAAACATTTGTGTTGAAAGTTTTTGTCTATGCCTTTGAGTTTTTCACTGACATTTTGAATATTGGAGATATAAGTAGTAGTAGTGGTGTTTTGATGAATGTATCATCACAAATGTTTTCTGCTATCGTGTTCAGACATTGGATTATACCATGTTTTATGGAGGTTGAATGATAAGATTGGAAGTGTAGGTGTTTGTCAGTGTTGGAGGGTTTTCTGTATACAGTTCTAGTGATTGTTCTTCATCTTTGTCTGTGGTGAGTATGTCAAGAAATGGTAGACTGTTTTGTTTTCTATTTTCATAATTAACTGGAATCTTTTCTCTGTAGAATTGATATATTCGAGATAGGCTGGTAATGTTCATAATTGTAGGACCAGATAACAAAGGTAGTATCAATGTAACATTCATAGATTTGTATGTATGAATGAGAGGGCTCTTTTTCCAAATTCTTCAATGAAAACGTTTGTTAAAACCACAGAGAGTGGTGGTCCATGGCAAAACTGTCTGTTTGTCCATATAATACCTTGTTAGATGATTAAAAATAAGTTGATTGTGGGTAATGCAGGGTATTTGGAAAGTCACTGTGCACTGATATGTTTATTAACAGACATGTTTCAATATAGAATACAGGAGGTAAATATCAATGACAATTATAAACAATGTTGAAAGTGACCCCCGTTAGCATCAATACAGGCCTGGATTCTTTTTATTTTGTTTCTAAACGCCACTATCAGTTGCTGGTTTGAAATACACTGAATAAAATATGATTAGAAAACTGCACAGTGACTTTCCGAACACCCTGTAGTTTATAGTTTCATGATAGTGTCTTCTGTATGAGTTCATTGTGGTAGAGTGTTATCATTTAGCAGATGATATCTGGTCATGTGAAGGGTTTCTGCTGTGAAACATTGGTAAATAAGTCTGTGACATCAAAACTGACAAGAATATCTTGGGATATATTGTGTATCTGTCCAAGGTGTTTTATAAAAGTTTTGAAGTAGTGAACCTGATGTTTAGTACTTCCTTGTAATAGAAACAGTGTAACTACGAAGAAGGTAGCCAGTTAATGGCAAAGTTGGTTTGTAGCACTGTTGGTGGGTTATAAAGGTATGTTATGTTTGTGTATTTCAGGTAGTCTGTGAAATTGAGGAGGAAAGTTTTATTAAGTTTCTTGAGTTTTTTAGTATTTCATTGATGAGTTTCTCAGTCTGTTCTGTAGTCAGTGGTGATATTTTTTATACTGGTGTTTGTCTAGTAACTGCTTGATGCAGGCATCATACTCATTGAAACCTAGAGTGACTGTACTGTCTCCCTTGTGTGCTGTTAAAGTCTTGACTGTGTTTTCTCGTTTTAGATAGTTCTGTACACTATATTTCAGTTTAGTGATGTTAGGTTTAAGTTTCTTAGCATTCCTGGTGATGGAGTAAGTTTGATGTCAAAATTGTTCAGTCCTAGATATTGGAGGATTTTGTGCAGTAGATTCTAAAGTTGTAACTATGTATACAGTTGAAAGTATGCTAGGTTTGTATGGTGAAGCTTAGTCTTAGGTTAAGGATTTTATTTTCTGTATCATTTAGTTGTCTTAAACTGAATTTGCAAGTTATGTTTATAGTCATAGGATAATAATTCTTCGTAAGTTTGTTGAATTTTTTGGACCTGTTTCTTCTTGGTGCTTTTTAAGTTGGATTTATAGCATTTGTTATAAAGTCTTAAGATGTCTAGTATTCTTGTATTTGTGGTGAAGAGTTGTTCAAGTTCAGAATGTTGTGTTCCAGAAGGTGCTTTCTTTATGGGCATTCTGTGGCTACCATTGGTTATAGCCACATGCAGCCATTCCACCAATCATAATTTGGGATAACCAACCAGTCATAATTCATCCTCCACAATAACCTGGAACAGCTTACATGTAATGACTTAAAGAAGAAAGGTGGACGACTTTTGAAATGTTGTCCTCTACACTTGTGTTTAATCTACAATAGATTTTTCTGCCAATTCCAGTGTACTCATCATGAATAATCTTTCTAAACAGTCTATAAAAGAATACTGAAATAACTTACTCAGATTTCATGTTCAAAACCACTTACTACTCACATTGTAATCAATATTTTCTCTTTCAAGAAGTAAACTACTAGTGCATGTCAAATTATGATATTCTAACTCAGCAGTTGGCCATGTGATGATGAATGACACTGAGCTTAACTGTATACCATATGTATGTAGTTGATGTATTTTTTTCCAAAGAAATATGTTAACTGTTATAACATTGTGATATTCATGTATGCTGTGCTGTAACATATAAATAGTGCACTTAGGAGTTACATATATAAGAAAGCATAACACTATGAACAACTTATATCTAAATTAGAGGTGTTTTCACTAACAGATTGACTATCAGAGTATGTAAAAATATTGTAATATGATAAACCATTATATTTGTCACTCAATATATATATGCATATGTTATTTGTTTGGTGCATGTAAATTGTGTCTTGTGTGTAATTCTTAAACAAATATTCCCTGGAAATCCACAAGTCTAGTTTGTTAAGTTGAGTTAGTCAAAACAAATTTAATTTTTTCTGGTTCTAACCAGAAACTGAAAATCAAATATAATCTAGCCAAGCTTAATGGGATCTGGAAAAGCAACAACACTGTAACTGACTTAAATAAATCTTCTCAAAAGGTGATGGTTCCAGTTTAGTTGAATCATGCACACTCACTAGTGGGCCCGGATAACTATCTTTGTAGAAAATCTGACTCTGTAATTTTAGATTTTGAAGCAGCTTATGCATGGCCAAAAATGAACATATTTATCATACCTTCAAAATCTCATTTAAGCAGATTGTAAAAAAGTTGTGATGATGATTTCTGAAAGTGCAGCATGAGACACTGATGACACTTACAAGGACCACTTTCTGAAGCTCATCATAGATGTTAATTTGTCTTCTTTATTGATAATTGCATGATAGGTCCATTTGGACAGTTTCAAAGGTAGAGACTGTTAATGATACAGAGATATCAAGTTGTGTTAAAATATATGCTGCTTCATAGTTGGAATTTGCATATAGATAACTTATTTGTAATTTTTTCGTTGTGTTCTGGATCATTCCTCAAAAACTGAAGAATATCATTTATCCATCAGTAAAAATCACATCTAAGGGAATAATATAAAAGTTGAGAGCTCTTACAAATCATGAAATTACTAGTAGATATTGCACCAAGGAAGTTTGATGAATACAAGCACATGTATTCATTTTATAATGCTATTCTCACTTGAAAATTAATTGCTTTTATGCTTTAGTGTGACAAATACTTTTAAATTCATCCTCTTTATGCAAAGGTTTTTCATTAACAGTCCCATAATTTCTCCACATAACTTCAAAACAACTCAACATTGTACAAGAACATGTGATTACTGTATGAGAGTGTAATGTATCATCCATTTTCTAAATCAAGTTTAATATAATTTTTTAATTATTTTTTGCAAATTTTATAGTCAAGTAATTAAGTTAAAGCAAGGTAATTTTAGAAATCAAATAATGTATAGAACTTCTGTGTTTGTTAAGATGTTTTTATTTCATCTTAGGCTGCTAGACATCTCAAACAAATTTTAATTACATTTTCTTCTATTTACCTATATATGCTACTCTCTATCCAATTCTTTGTTATTTTTTCTGTTTATTCTTCCAAATATCTGTCCTCTTGGTTTTGTAATAGTCCATATCTTAATTTCCTTGCCTGTGTAATCAACTAAACATTAATTATTTTGCTTATTTATTCAAATAAATGTGTTTCTTATTTGTTCTGCTAAGCTTTCACATTCTTAGCTTTCTAACGTTCATCAAAATGCTTATTATTTTTATCAGTTACAGTACTTTTGTGTGTTATTAATTTAACTTTCAGAGTGCATGCCCATACTTCCTTAGTTAATTATTTACTTATAACTAGTTGTCAGATAATTATCTACACTTATACATTCTGTCAACTGTAACTTTGCTTGCATATGGTTTATGTTTCTTTCAATTTTATTAACATTTAATAGCTCTTTCTCCTTGTTTCCATCCTATGTATGTTTTATTTATTCTGTAACTTAAAATTATCTCAATTGCTTAGAGATATTTTTGTTTTCCATGTTATAGAGAGAATGATCAGGTGCATCAAGTGTTTTCACGAGTTGTAGGTGTGGCCATGAGATCAAGAAGGAATCTAACTGGACAAGAAGCTGGTTCTCTTAGGCTTAAGTTAAGCCTCGAACCAAACAAGCACATTCTGGTATGTATACACATTTAGCAAATCTTATTTTGCTGAATTTCAGTAAGAAATGTTAGGACATGGTACTTTACCAGAATCTTTATTTTACTGATGTAGAGTGTAGGTATAAGAAGCAACATCACATCAATCATTAAACTTTAGAAGAAAATACTAAAATCATTCAACCTATAATATTACAGCATCTTTAGTAGTGCTATACACCTATTACATTTACTCAAAAGTATCATTTTACAGTGTCTTTATTAGTGTTCCATAACTAACATTTACAACATCTTTATTGGTGTTCTATGCCTAATACATTTACTCCACCTGGTGTTTCACATCATCTTTGGTAGTGCTCTATTCTATTAGATCTCAACCAGTTTGTTTATAATATTCTTTATAGTGCTCTAAGCCTATATATTTGCTCAACCAATTATTTTTTTGGTAGTGCTCTAAGCCTGTATATTCATTTAACTTGTTACTATACAACATTACAACTTTACAACAATTTATGGCAGATCTGTTGCACATCAGAGTTTAGATCAGTCTAATATGTCAGCTGCATATACCATAAAACATAGGTCCCTTTTTTGTGACTTTACTAATGAATATGGCTTTGCTTTATACAAACTCGTTTGTGGTTAACTGAACAAATTCATGAAACTCTTCAAGTAATTTCTATATTTATTTATATTCCAGGACTCGCACCATTTCTTAACTTGTGGGCGTGTTGATCATTCACATGAGTAAGTATATAAATTAACCTTTATTTCTTCAGTTCCCTTTTGTTTTCTCAACATCCTATTAAGATATATCATAATACTCTGATACTGATGAAGAAGTGGAATTACCAGAAAATGTTGTAGTATGGTAGCATGTGGCTGTCAAAGTTGCCTATTTCATTCACCTAAAAGAAAGGTTGGTTTATGTTGTAAAAAAAAGGACATAATGATAAAATGGTTAATATGCTTTGTACTTCATGGCTTTTTAAACATTTGCTGCAATAGGCTGTGATGTTTGTATTGCTCTCATGTGATTAGCTGTACTACTTGTATTTCTTTCATGTGCCTAATTGTAGTTATTCTTGTATTGTGTTGGAGTTGAGTGTTTTTAGTTTATTTAGTTTTTTATGTTTACTTTTGAGGTATTTTAATAATTAACTCCAAGAAATTACATTTGAGGAAGCCAGACAGGTATAAAGTTTTCCTGGACATGATTGTAGTGACAAAAGAGATTAATGCTTATAAATTATTATTTTATTTGGTTATAAAGTTTTCCTGGACACTGTTATAGTGACAAAAAAGATTAACATTTATAAATTATTCTTTAATTTGATAATTTAGATTTACAAATTTTTTTCCAGAAAATTCCAATATTTCATAGACGGATGTCATCAGAGTTATGTGGATAAGCAAGTAGTTTGTATCTGTGATCGAACTGGAACTTTCACCTTGCTTCTGGCTTCAGTTCCAGAGGCTGTAAGTATAGAATTTATTAAAAATAAGTATGAATATATTTATTTGTTAACTTCTTTTCAATTGATTGTTAATGCTTTAAACTTTGTTGTGTTATATAAGTTATCAAAAGAAAGATCTAACCATATTGTTATATAAATACAGAGTACTGCAAAATATTTTAGTAGCTAGAAGGTGTTTAATTTACATGATGAACCTTTATAAAACTGTTGTTTTAAAATCCTTCTGTAAGAATTGTATAATTCTGTGAAAAAAAAGTGGCCTTGAAATTTTCTTTTTTTTCCATTTATTGTTTTTGTTTTATTTATTCTTTATTAATTTTAAAAGCCCGTTGTTCATGTTATAATTTTTTTACACACGAATTAAACAAAACAAGTTGTTTTTGTACTTTAATACTTGTTATCTCCTTCATATAGTTTCTATATCATAAGTAACTGTATTCATGCATCATTTGTGGTCTTAACCAACTTTACTTAAAGTCGTGTATTTTGTATTTAAAGTGTTTTATTAGTGTGTTTAGGATGCTATAATGTATAAAAGCTTTGTACATGTGATATTTTTATGTATATGTTGAATATTGTAGTCGTCATCTCAACATACTTTCAGGCAACTGAAAACCTTCTAGATGGCTTTGAAATGATTGCTGGAATTGGCTGTGCTGTTTGTGTTTCTTTCTTGTGCTTAACTTTAGTTATCCTTGTGTTGTGTTGGAGGTAAGTGTTTTTTCTTTACACAAAAAATTTTTAACTTATTTTGAAAAAGTACTTTTTATTGTAATAAATGTTTTTGACTTTTAATTACAGAATGAGCAATTTCATCCCATAATTATTATTGATAAAATTGCTAACAGTCCTGGAAAAAATTATTAAAATTAAAGAAAAATTGATGTACTTTATCTTTTCTCAGGTTTGAATGTTCTTTTCTATTAAGTTATTACACCCCTGGGTGTGGATTCCTGTACGTGGTGAGAGGACGTCCCAGGGAAGGTTCTGTTCTTTCTGGTTACCTCCTCTGGGATCTAAACATCCACCCACCAGTTTGCCATGCATGGCGACCCGTGAAGGGGAGGAGAGGATCCTAGTGGTTAAGGGGTCCAACCCTAACACACCACTTTGGCCTTGAATTCCTGTAGACGGGCGACCTTTGGGTGGCTCTCCTTGGGTCAATCAGCTGGTCCACTTGAGCTAGAGTCAACCAAGTACCAGTGTTGGATGTTCTCAACGGGTATTGTGGACATTGTGTCTGATGCTGGTGTTTGGGTATAGTGCTCACGAAACCCTGGCGTTGCTGCAATGTCCTTGCATGACACTGTAGTGCATCCCCTCGTAGGGCTCCATGGTAGGTAGAGTCAGTGGGTACCAAAATTTTCTTTTTTTCCAATGGATCCTCTTATGAAAAATTTATATAAAATAGTGAAAAATAGTCAATAGGTAAACGACCACGTCTTGAAGACTGAGCAGCAATTTTCAACATCTGTAACACACGTACCTCATTTTCTTATATTACATTCTCTTTCAGAAAAACCTTTAGGGCAAATGTTCCCCTTTTTTATTCAGAAGGGACTAGAGGGACTTGCTGGCTCTGGTGACATTGGTAGAAACATCCACATCTAAGCACAGTGAACTCCTGTTACATTCAAAGGTGATTAGGGATATACCCATTGAGGCTACACCCCATGCTACTTTGAATTTGTCATGAGGGGTTATTGTTAAGAGGGATTTGAAGAACATCCCTGAATCTAACATCTTTGCTGGTTTCTCCACTCAAGAAGTTTCTGCAGTGAGGCGCATCTCCACTCGCAAAGATGGAGTTACACTGCCCACAGATATCCTCGTTTTGACATTTACATCACCACGTGCACCTGCCACTATCAAGGCAGGTTATCTAAATTGCACAGTATGGCCGTACATTCCAAACCCTCTCCAATGTTTCCGATGTCAGAGTTTCTGCCACTCAAAGACGTCATGTTGTGGTTCCCTGACATGTGCTCATTGTGGTGGCAAGGACCACGATGCCCATGAGTGTGACACAGACCCCCATTGTGTCAACTGCAATGGTTCTCACCCTTCCTACTTTTGTTCTTGCCCTAAATGGTTGGAGGAAAAAGAGGTGCAGCATTTGAAAACGACTCATAACATTAGTTATCCCGAGGCTCGGAAATTGCTGTCCACCACTTCATCTCGGATATATGCTACTGCACTTCGTTCCACAACTATAGTGGGAGTGCAGACAGATCTCTCTGTGCCTCCAAAAGAATCGTTTTCAAAACAAATGAAAAGCCTTTTGACTTCCATGATTAAAAAGGTTGATAAATTAACTTCTACACCCATCTCTGTTCCTCCCATACATTCCAACAAACCTCAAGATCCACATCCTTTGGTTTCAAATACAGGCATTTCTTCAATACATCTTTTTCTCCCACCCCAAGATGCAAAACAATCATTCGTTCACATTCTCAGTCACTGGAATACCTTTCCAACAATAAGGACCTGCCAAATTGACCCAGAGCAGGATCAATGGAGGTTGATAGACTTCTTTTGAATAAGAACAGCAAGGAAAAAAGACGTGGTTGTAAACAGAAGAGTTCTTCAGCCACTTCATCTACCCATCATTAAAAATAGCCACCTTGATACAATGGAACTATCGAGGTTTACGTTCTAATCTGGATGACATCAAAACACTGATTGCTTTCTTCCTTCCTGTATGTAACATTTCTGAAACCTGGCGATACAGTCACCTTTCGGCAGTTTTCTTTGTACAGAAATGACAGGCTGTGTGATGGACAAGTACATGGAGGAGTGGCACTGTTGGTTGATCAGCATGTGCCCACCCTATCTTTGTCACTCAACACACCCTTGGAGGCCGTAGCCATCCGTGTTTCCTTGGGTTATACCATCACTGTTTGTTCTCTCCACCTGTCACTTGGAGAGACATGTGATCAATCAGACCTAGATGCTCTTGTTGAACAGTTGCTGTCTCCCTTTCTAATCCTGGGGGACTTTAATGGACATCATCCCATCTGGGGAAGTGTTGTTATTGATAGGAGGGGTTGCTCTGTAGAGCATATGCTCTCTGATCACAACCTTTTCTTTTAAATATTGGTTCTTCCACTTATTTTCATGCACCTAGTCAGTCCTTTACCACTATTTATCTCTTGGTTTGCTCCCCTTCTTTATTCTCCCATTTTTCATGGAGGGTTGACAATAATCCACTAGGCAATGATCATTTTTCTATACTTTTGAGAGAGACTGGTCGTGGTCGATGCCATCCTACCCGTGTGCCTCGGTGGAAGCTGGATCAGGCAGACTATTGTTGCCATCAATAGATGACTGTGTGGCAGTGGTAGCTGACTGTATTATACAAGCAGCTGCTCAGTGTATTCCTAAAATCTTGATACCTTTTTCACGATATCCTCGTTTGACACGGAAGGCTCAAAAACGGGCCTGGCATACTTTCTGTTGATGTTCCATACTTTCAAACTGCATCGCTTTCCAATGGGCCTGTGCACATGCTAGGTGGGTAAGACGATAAAGCCAGAAGGAATCTTGGATTAAGTTCACGATTAGCATATCTTCTACCACCAGTTCCAAGGTCATATGGGAGAGAGTTCGAAAGGTCAGTGGGCACTACAGTTCTGTTCCTCTCTCGAACTTGCTCTCTGATGGCCAAGAGGTAGCTGATGTCTAGAGCATCACCGATACTCTAGGTGAAAGCTTTTGCCGGATATCTAGCACTTCTGCTTGTTCCTCCACCTTCTTGGCCATCAAGACTCGGGCAGAACGTTTACCTCTTTCCTTTCGAACTGACTGTCTCTTTGACTATAATCGTCCCTTTACACTGGTGGAACTGAAAATGGCCCTTCATCAGTCTGACAGTACATCTGTTGGACCAGATGATGTACACTATGACATGTTGCACTATCTCTCTCTCCTGCTTCTCTTAATATTCTTCTAATTATTTTTAAGTGGATCTGGCAGGAGAATGTTTTTCCTAATGTTTGGTGCCAGGCTATTATCTTATCTTTCTCTAAGCCTGGGAAAGATCCCAAGATTCCTTCAAACTACTGTCCAATTGCTTTGACAAGCTGTCTCTGTAAGACCTTAGAGAGGATGGTTAATGCTCTCTTGTTTGGTTTCTTGAATCATACAACCTCCTCTCGCCCACCCAGTGTGTATTCCGACAACAGCACTCTACCATGGACCACTTAATTCGATTTTAAATATCAATCAGAGAAGCCTTTCTCAAACAACAACATCTTGTATCAATATTCTTTGCATTGAGAAGGCTTATGACATAACATGGAGGTATAGTATTTTGCGAGACCTCCATACATATGGGTTACATGGCCATTTACCCATGTTTATTAAAAAATTTTTAATAGATAGGAGATTCCAAGTTCGTGTGGGTTCGACACTTTCCCATTCTTTTCTACAGGAACTTGGGGTCCCTCAGGGCTGTGTTTTGAGTGTCACACATTTCAGTATAAAGATTAATGCCATCACTGAACAACTTCCTCTCACTGTTGCAAACGAGCTCTATGTCGACAACTTTCACATCTCATGTCAGTCGTTGTATATGAGGTATATTGAGCGGCAACTACAAACTGTCCTCAATCATGTACTGAAGTGGACCACGGCGAATGACTTCAATTTCTCTCTCTCTAAAACCGTTTGCATGCACTTTTGCCACCAACAGGGTATTCACCCTCATCCTGAACTCCGTATTGGTGAAGTTTTGCTGCCAGTGGTCCCTGAGACCAAGTTCTTGGGGCTTATCTTTGACTGTAAGCTGACCTTTATACCACACTTAAAGCAGCCACGGGTCAAATGCACAAGAGCACTGAACATCCTCCGTGTCCGTCCTCTCTACTACCAGTTGAGGAGCAGATTAATGTTCTATATTACAGATATATTGTGCTCTTATTCGATCGAAACTCGACTATGGATGAATGGTCTATGGCTCTGCCAAACTCTCGGCCTTAAAGATGCTGGACCCCATTCATCATCAAGGACTTCGACTCTGCACTGGGGCTTTCTGCATTTTCCCAGTTCAGAGCTTATACATAGAATCTCATGAACCTTCTCTGCACCTTTGCAGTTTGCAACTCTCTTTACTTTATTCTTCAAAACTTTGCTCCTTACCAAAGCATCCCACCTGGGGATGTGTGTTCCTTCCTTGGTGGGCCATACTTTTTCAGAACAGACGATCTGCCATTGCTCCTTTTGGCCTTCACGTCCAGGCACAGTTGGATGAATTGGGTCTGTCATTGGATAATTGCAGAATCCATTGGTCAGCCCATCCCACCATGGCTTATTAGTCCCCAAATGTGACCTTTCTTTAAGTCATCTGAGAAAGGCAGATACTCCCAACTGGAAGTACCATCTTTTATTTACTGAACATCTTTCAAACAATCTTTCCATTCCAGTTGATACGGATGGTTCCAAATCAGGTAATTTTGTGGGCTCTGCCATGGTTTGTTGCAGTTCGGTGGTTGCAGAATCCTCTCTACAGCTTCTGTGTTCACTGCTGAACTGTACGCCATATCTCTTGCCCTGGATCATATTGAAGCTAAGCAGTACTCCAATTGCACTATTTATACTGACTCACTACTGGCCCTGGAATTGCTTCACATTGGCTCACACCCTGTTCTCGCTGATATTCAAAACCGACTGGCTCATTTCTCATTAACATCTACTTTTATTCAGTTTTTGTGGATACCAGGCCATGTTGGTATTCATGGGAATGATCTTGCAGACACAGCAGCTAAATCTATCAGCTCTGGCACTATCATCACTGTGCCTATTCTGTACATGGACTATGGTCCTGTATTCAAGGCTCAGCTCCATCCCAGCTGGCAGTCCACTTAGAGTGAGCAACGCGACAACAAGCTTTTCCAAATAAAACCTTATACTGGGCTTTGGCTGTCTAGCTTCCATAAGTTTCGGAAGGAGGAAGTTCTTCTAACTAGACTACACATTGGTCACAGTTTTTTAACTCATTGTTTTGTTTTATCTGGAACTGTTGTATCAGTGTGTAGTTTGTGTAACACTCAAATCACTGTAAGCCACATTTTACTTTCTTGCCATCGTTACGACTCTCAACGACGGCACTATTTTAAACATGTTCTATCCCAAGGTTTATCGGTAACATTGAACAGTGTTATTGGTGATGGTGACACTGTCCACCTTGATAAAGTTTTTAGTTTTCTACTGGCCATTAATCTTTTTAATCTCATTTAAGTGATTGATATTTATTCATTACACCTTTTCAATTGTGGTTCCCCTTTAAGAGTCTCAATCTCTCTAATTCAATTGGAAATTGGAAAATGGCCAGAACATTAAATAACTCGACACCAGGACTGGAAAGGCCAACTTCAGGTGACTAACGCTGCTGTTTGAACTATCCGTTAGTCGTCCTGGCGAGTTGTTATTACAATTTTGCTGTGTGTCTTTTAACACTTTTATTACTTTACCTTTTGGTACTGGCCATAATGACACATAATCCAGAACCAGGATTGGAAAGACCAACTTCAGGTGACTGATGGTGGTTCTTGAACTTACCTGTTAGTCTTCCTGGTGGGTTATGATCATTACCATTATGCTAGAGTAAGTACTTTACAACTTCTCTTACTCTGCTTTCTCTCTTAACATTGTAGACCAAGTGTCAACATTGATTTTATGCTTTTTCTATTTTTCAATGCTATTTTGTTTTACCTTAATTTCTTTTCATGTATTTTACTGCATTTAATTTATTTTTACCTTTTTAACGGATGTTTGGCGCATATAGCCTAGCTGCTTTGTGCCATAAAACACTAAATCAACCAACCAACCGACCCAAGGTTTGTCCATAACATTAGACAGTGTTATTGGTGACGGTGACTCTGTCCACCTTGATAAAGTTTTTAGTTTCTTAACAGCCATTAATCTTTTTAATGTCATTTAAGTGTTTTATATTTCTTAATTTAATCTTTTTTATTGTAGTTCCTTTTTAAGAGTCATAATCTCTCTAGTTTGATTTGAAATTAGAAAATGGCCGACACCAGGACTGGAAAGGCCAATTTCAGGTGACTAACGCTGCTGTTTGAACTACCTGATAGTCGTCCTGGCGAGTTATTATTACAATTTTGCTACATGTCTTTTAATACTTTTATTACTTTACTTTTTGATAGTGGCTGTAATGACACATAACCCGGAACCAGGACTGGAAGGGCCAACTTCAGGTGACTGATGGTGGTTCTTGTACTTACCTGTTAGTCTTCCTGGTGGGTTATGATCATTACCATTATGCTACAGAAAGTCCTTTATAACTTCTATTGCTGTAGTTTCTCTCTTAACATTGTAGACTGAATGTCAACATTGGTTTTATGTCATTTATATTTTTAATTGCTGTTTTGTTTTTACCTTCATTTCCTTTTATGAATTTTACTATATTTACTTTATTTTTACCTTTTCACTGGACATTTGGCACAGATAGCCTAGCTGCTTCGTGCCATAAAACACTAAATCAATCAATCAGTCAACTTATTACAAATTTTATGCTAGTGTGTTAAACTGCACTATTTTTGTTAGAGTATGTGTTATCTTTACTTTTCTCCATAGTTATCTTGTTTGAACAAAAATTTTCAAAAAAAATGTCTTTTTTTTTTTAATGATTAATATTCTGGTAAACTATTGAATCAACTTTTCAGGGTTGAGCATGTGTTTCCAGTGTAGCACGTGTCTAGAAGTTAACATAATGTTAATGGACAACAAGGGACTTTTAGGTCTGTTTTGGCTATTCCATTTCCTAATTTACATTAAACACTAAAAAAACTCAAAAGCATCCAGTTTTCCCTTAAACTCCATTAAATTAAATGAACTTACCACATTTGAAAGCAACTTGTTCTAAAGGCCAATCCCTCTGTTAAAGAGATAGTTTTTTAATTAAAGATGACTCCTACCTTGTCAACTTTTACACTTGTGTTCTCTAGTCTTATCATTTCACTATTAAATATTTAAAAAAAGTTGCATCAACATCATCAATTGAATTAAGAGTCTTAAACACTTCATTTGGATCCCTTTAACTCTTTTATTTTCAAGAAGAAATAAGTTCAGAGATTTAATCCTGTCCTCTTATGAAAGCCTTTTCATCTTAGGTATCATTGTAGTAACCCTCCTTTGGACACTTTCCAACAATTTAATGCCCTTTGTAAGGTAAAGAACCAAAGATTGAACACAGTACTTCAAATGTGGCCTAACCAATGATATGTACAACACCATTATAACCTCTTTTAGACTTTTATTCATTATTTCTCTGAATACAACCTAAAATTCTCTTCTAATATGGTACTCCTCACCTCTCACCAGATTGACTATTTTTGGCCTGTGCTGCCATTTTCATGCAATTTTTTATTTATGCTTGCCACAAGCCTTCTGCTTTCCCTACTGAAACTGAATGATTCCAACATGCCTTCTCATCACATATTCACTTAACACACTGCATGTGACTCTCTCTCTAAACCCATCTGTCAAACTATCACTTTCACGTTTTGGTAACACTTGTACTCATGTTCTTTTTTCTTTATTTAAAGTTTCACATTGTCTTTAACATACTAACAAAGTAATTTTTATTTATTTTACTTCTAGTTTCTTTTAATACTTTTTTAAACTCATTTTAATCCCAGTTTATTACATTTGCACTGTTACTTACATTTTTTTATTATTGGTTGACTGTTATTCATAATGAATTCCAAAGTTTATGTTTCCACTTTGGAGGTCACATCTGCAACAAGTAATATTTCTCAGGCCCCAGGTGCATTTATTCACTATGATATTGAAAGTTACATGGATCAACCTTTGTCTCAAGACCTCACCCCATTTATTTCCAAATAAGCTGAGCCTGTTCAGAGAGATAAGGACTTGGATCATCTGTTTCTACCTCCCGTTTTTGCCATGTCTTCCCATTACTCACCTGAGGAGTCAGTTATGTCTAATTCAGTCTTCTTTGATTTTGTTTCTCAGATATATAATGTTGCATCTCTTACATCTCTTTTATGGTGTCTTTCTGCCATCAATCTACTCTCTGAGGCTCTCCACCAAAATCCTAAAGGACTTTCTGAGGATATCCTCTTCCTTCTTTCTTCCATGTTGTCTCATTTGTCATCTTCAGTTTTACACACTTATTTTTTTTGTTATTTGGATCTTATAGGTCATGATGTGATCTCAACTCACATCTGTTTACCATCATCTTATCTTTGGGATTTATGTATGACCCCATTTCTCCAGCAATACTTCTTTGACATGATTATTCAGTTTTTGGAATCAGAAATTGTATCAATACATCAGTGCTACCTTTTCCAACCATGCTATCAGTTTGTTCCAATTGTAGCCCAACGTTGCGTCTTTTACTGTTTTCCCTCTCCACCATTCCCAACTCTTACTCATCCCTTCCTTTTGGAGTGCCTCATTTTGTCCTTTTCTTCAACAACAAGTCACATCACCAATAATATCCGTAACTACTTGGTGGTTTCCAGTCCAGTGGAAACTTGGCTTGCCAATTTTCTTCTCCACTGATGTCCTATCATCAAAGATCATTGGATTCTTCAAGTATTATCAGAATGACTTGTGATCCTATTTTTTCCCCACCTCCTGTGTGTCTCCTATACCTGTTTCCTTCTTTCTACCTTGACATTCCATGATCAGCCAGTGTCAAGTGTCAGTTGGAGGTGATTTAGGAACTACTATCTCAGCAAGTCATCATAGCTGTTCTACATCCTTCACTAGATTTTTATTCTAGACTCTTTGTTATTCCCAAGAAAACTGGGGACTGTCATCGATTTGCCTCACCTCAGTCATTTCATTCAATTGCCTTGTTTTTACCATGAAATTACTTCTCACCCTGTAGTAGGTGCTTTCTTTGGGCTCACAAATGACCCGTATAGATGTCTCTACATTCCTATATCCCCACAGTCTCATCTGTATCTTCAGTTTGTCCATAACAGGATGGTTTATCAATTTTATGCCCTAACTTTCAGGCTTGCCTTCACCCCCTATATTTTCTATTGGGTGGTCAGAGCATGAAGGTGGTGAGCAACAGGTCTGGTTTGCTGATTCCAGTTACTGCTTGGATGATTTGGTTAATCAAATAAGAGAAGTTCTTTTTTTGACCTATCCAATATATCACCCATTTGGGTGTCATTTTCAACATTCATCTTAATCAGGCCCAACCTTCTCGTATATATTTTTATTTTGTAGAACTATTAGTTTGCTGTGCCCTTTTAACTTGCCCATTTTTTGCTTACAATGCTCTATCACTTTTGGAGATGTGATTTTCAATGATGTCACTGGCTCTCCTCAGTCATAAACATAAGTAATGTCTTCACTGGGTTCTTCATAATCAATGAAACCTTACTCATTATCACTTATAAGTTCCCATAACCCTCCTCCTACTCTGACAGATGATCTGCTGGTTGGACAAGGTTTGTACACTAAAGAATACTTCCTCCTCATCATCTGGGCTTACATGTCTTCACAGATATACCTCTTCAGAGCTGTGGTGCATAGTTCAGTCATCAGGTCATTGGTTTGTAGACAAAAGATTTTTGAATTTCAATTTTCTCAAGCTTTTCATAGTCTGTTGGGTTTTGAATTTTCTTCTTCTTACCAGACAATGTCTGGTGATGATTAATTCTCACAATCCTACAGTGGTTGCACATATCAATCACTAAAAGCACCTGGTTTAAAGATTTTTTTATTCAAATGGTAGATCTACTGTATTAGATTGACATGCACTGCATTCATTTCATTGCATGTCATGTTTCAGGTGTTTTCAATCTTCTAGAAGCTCATTTCTCCCACTCCAACCAAACATATTTGACAGAGTGGTCTTTAGATCCTCGTGTTTTCTGGTGGCTTTATGGACAGTAGGGTTTTCCCCATGTAGATGTATTTCCCACATACCTCAATCACAACCATGGTTTCCACGATTATAACAACTTTCCCTCCAGTACCTTTTCCTTTGTCTTCCTCCCTTTTCATGAACCTCAGGCACCTGTCCTTTAGCCCCTGGCAGTCTTTCTCTGTTCAGGATCTTTCTCCTTTCTTGGTTTTTATCCATTCTTTGGCAAAAGGATTAGGTTTCTCCCATCAAGTAGGTTTCCTTTTAGCTTTTTCCATACCTCTTTCTTTAATGAAGGTGTGTCAGTGCAAGTGGAAAGTATTTCACAGTTGAGCAAATGGAAGTACCATTACAGAAGTTATAATTTTCCTATGTTGAAAATGTATTTCCAACAGATATGTCCTTCCACTTACACTTCCTACTATTCCTTCTCACTTTTCTCTAGTGCTTATACCTTCCTCAAAGTGATAGTTCAGTAGAGGCATATAGAGGGAGTCACATGTGTCACATATATCATGCTTCTGTTGGTGGAGGAGTGATGCAAGATAATTTACATGAGATAAATATTGGAATATTTCGATTCCATTTGAGGGGAGTGGAAGTCTTGCGGCACATGTAAAAAACAATATGTATAGAGGGCAGCACTGTACAAGACTAGCTAATTTTGTTTGTGGAGGGAAATACCTGTCAGAAATATATTTTCAATATAGGAAAATTATAGCTTTACCATGCCACTAGCAAGAGGATATTGCTTGGATGGCGTAACAGACTGATCAAATGAAATACCAACTTTTTCTTGTTCCCTTAAAACCATGAAAATTATACTCATAGTTCAGATTTTGAAATTTCAATTATATTTATTATAATTAAAAACCATGTGCAGTTTATTTGTCTAACTTGCCAAAGATATATTAAGAATTACTTGAACCATCATGTATGAATGTAACAAAACTTCCATATGACTTGGCTTCACTGTTAAGTTTATGTTTGCTGCAATTTACCTGTGTTTAATGGAATTATAGTTAGCATTATAGGAGGAATTAGAGATGGCTGTTCATGAAATACAAGTTGAAGTAATTTGTGGGCAGTCTTCCATATTAAATTATTTTACTTAAAGAGGTTTCACTGCGAAATACCAAAGACATTCTTGTGATAAAATGACACATTTTTAATATTGTTCTTGATAAGGTTAAAAGGATTATCCTGAAAAAACAAAAGTATAAGATAAAGTTATTGAGAACTTTTTACTTTCACTGTATTAGTATGATTAACAATAGTGTATAAGGAAATAGTTATCACATAATTCTGTATTAAGAACTTGATTTACTTTATTTTAAAATTTATTTTATTTAAAAAATAAAAAACATTATTGGCCATTTAGGAAAGTCAGTGGTGCCATTACAGCTCTGAAAATACAGTTTACACTCACAGTGCTTGGATTTCATATTACATTCCTGAAATTATTATCAAGTCCCCTGTCATGGGTAAGGTTTAATTTCTATTTTTTTGAGGAATGGGGTAATGATATACTAATTTAATTATATTATAAGAACATAGAATATATAACTTGAGCTATAATTTCAGTAATAAAGCTCTTGAAATGTTATACATCAACATGTGATAAATTTTTCATTAAAAGTTTGAAAATTCATATTTTAATAACAATCTTAATTAATATGTGCTAACTCATTATGGCCCGAATACAGTGTATTTATTATTTGGACACTATTACTGGCATACATTATTCATGTTGATTTTAATTGTTTGTTGTAACTGAAGTACTGTTGTTAAAGAATCTTTTTGCTTGTTTTTTAACAAGAGTACTATCATCAAAGGGTTTTTATTCACTTGGTTTTCTTTCTTACAGAAGTACTATCATCAAAGGGTTTTTATTCACTTGGTTTTCTTTCTTACAGGAGTACTGTCATCAAAGGGTTTTTATTCACTTGGATTTCTTGCAGGAGTACTGTCATCAAAGGGTTTTATTTATTTGGTTGTTTTATAGTAGTGATATAGTCACAGAGTGTTTATTTGCATGCTTTTTTTACAGGAGTACAATTGTCAGGAGTATTATTATCAAAGAGATTTTATATGCTTGTATTTTACAAGAGTATTATCATGAAAGGGTTTTTATTTGCTTTTTTCTGATATACAGGATAATTGTCATAAAATAATTTTTGTTTAGTTTGTTTTCTTAAAGGAGTAGGATCATCAAAGGGTTTTTCTTTTGCTGGAGTGGTATCATCAAAGGGTTTTTATTTGCATGTGTTTTTACAGGAATACAATTGTCAAGGGTTTTTTATTTGTTTAGTCTTTCTTCAGGAATGCGGTTGTCAAAGGGTTTTTATTTGCTTCTTTTTTGCAAGAGTACTGTTGTGTAAGAGTTTTTTATTGTTTCTTTTTTACCTAAGTATTATCATCAAATGTTTTTATTTGTTTGTTTTTTGTTGTTTTGTGCAGGAGTATTATCCACATGTTATTTCATTGCTGATATTCTGTCTACTGGGTGCCTTCTCTATCCAGCTATGTTTAAGTCTCACAGTCTATGTTGAATTTGTGAATTTACACAGTATTCACAATCTGGAACTAAAGATTGCTGCTATGGGATGGGGTAAGTTTAAACTGTGGAGAAAAATGAAAATTGAAATGAGAAATAAAGAAATAAAATATCTTTCTTCTGTTACTTTTATTAAAAAAATACCCTTTTGTTGCTGAAAAGGCACATAAACTTTCTTAGTTCGTAAACAACAACTGATTTTCAGCTTAAGTGTTCAGAAATTACAAGAAAGTTGTATTGTTATGTAGCCTTCATGAAAAGTTGTCCATTCTTCATAAGATATAATCATTGTTCATTAAGTTTGATGACAACTCTTGAAGAACAATAAAAACTAGCTCTAATACAACTAAATGAAATATATCTGTTTGATGTAAGACTACTCTTTATTTAAATACTTTCAAAATGGTCATCCCTTACTTATCCAAAACTCTCTCGATCTTGGACTGCCTTCTAAGTGTTGTTAAAATTTTTTTGCTAACAACACACCAATCCTATACACTCCATCAGTTTCATGTTGTTTCAGAGAAAGTGCTGATTATGTGACAACCCTCCATAAATCATACTGTACCTTCTATATTAATGCAGCTAGCTTCCGCTACTATTCTAGAGCAATCCTTACCTTCTCAACCAGGATTCTAGTGTATAGAGATGTTTGAATTTGTTCTTCATGTTGAGTATAAAAGTTTTTATTATGCTTAATCACAAATTGATATCATTTTCAGCTTTATGTTTGTTCTTCTTTTATTTTATTTCTGTTGTTTCTACTCATTTGTTTTAAAAGTGTTTTTTATGAATTCATAAAAATTTGAGATCTAATATAGCAATGAGGTACTTCCTGCAGTGGTAGACAGTGGTTCTAAAATGAGTCCCCATGTCTCAGGATCTATGTTGTCTCCTAGAGAAGCAGCTTTGGTTTACAGGTAGAATATTTCTTAAATTTGACTGATGATTTGTTTCTTCTACATAACAATTTTTTGAGATGATAAATATAACTACTGAGTGAACATGTTTTTCTACAGCACTTTCCACCTATTTATCACACCTCCTTGTAATCTTCTGAGTTAGGTATTGTTCTTTTTCCAGGAGATGTGTGGTAAGTTTTCAGCATGTATTCCTGACTTCCAGTAAGTATATCTATGTTTAGCAAGTTTATGTGGGTTTGGGTCGATTGACTTAATTTATTCATGCAATTATTTAGGTCTTTCATGTCTTTTTCTGCACAGAATTTGGTTAGTTTGGATTTTATAATCATTCAGGGTAGGTTTTATTTTTGTGTTCTTTGTCTTATTAGTTCCTTGAATGAACTTATACATAAGTTTTGTATTTAAATCTCAATTTATCTGCTAAGTGCCTTTAGTGGTTTTATAATTTAGGTATTGGTTATTAACTTATGTTTTAGGTTCAATTTCATAATTTTACAAGTTTATCATTTTTATGTTCTTTGCAGATTCTGCTAATTTATAGGTTTTGTTAGTGCATTAGTAATGAGTATTTTATCTAAGTATGTTGAGTTTGTATTTCTTTGGCTAAATTTCATGACATTTCTATGAATTCTATAAGTTCTTTCTGAAGGTTTCTGCTTTCAGTTCCATCCCCTCCTCATCCACTTCCCAGATTTCCTTTCCTCTTCCTTAAAATGTACTTCTTCTAGTTATCTTGCCTAGTTTATTCAAGACCTCCTTCACAAAGGAGCTGTTGATTGGGTGGTGCTCCTTTAATCTGAATTTTATTCCCATATTATTATTTTTTATCTTATTTAGTTGGTCTACATCATATTTCAGGATCCAACCTGGTGACAAGTGTTGTATAGTCAGATATCCGTAATATTATAACATTACAAAACCTGTATTACTTCTATAAAGTGTGTGTATATATATTTATCACTTTTTTCGTGTATAATGAACTGTCACTCATGGAATTCATGAGTAAAGCAGATGGGATTTCTGCTCATCTCTACTGACCTGTAATTCTTCCATTTGGTATTTTTCTGCTTTTCCAAATAGGTAATTGCAGACATTCATTGCACTGTCTCTTGTGTGTCATTTCTCCAGACTCCCAGTGTGTATTAGCCTCACTTCTCTTCTAATGGAGCATGGGGGTCCTTAGCACTTCCAATTCTCAGTCACTGTAGTTTTGAACCAAAGAGGTTTCCTCTTGAGTGGGTTTTGTATAATAAGCAAAGTTGTTCAATATGTATCCTGTGTACCAACTCAGTGAGAAAAGTGTTCCCATCATTATTCTCATTACCAAACTAATTATACACTAACATAATATTCAAGATTCAAGGTACTTCTTCCAGATATTTTTTCCAGACTTATGCAAGGTGCTTTCACTTAATGTTTTTGCTTGATGGGCCACACTTGGCACAATACAATACCCCAAGGTTCTTCCCCTGAATGTTTTTTTTCCTCAAGTTTAGCCACACTTGGCTTATCCATATACAATTCAATGCCCTTTAGTTGTAGCAACGTTTAGTTATTTTGATTTTTCTGGCACAATACTGTAGCTTACACCCTTGTGCAAGTTAATTGAAACAAGATAGAAAATTACGAGTTTTTCAGGTTTTTTTGCATTTTATTTCTGAGAATTCAAAAATTACTCACAAATTAATATATGATATGACTACCTTTATCTTTCAGAAGATCATTAATCCACTTTGGCATCGAGTCCGAGTTGATTGCAATCTTTACTAATTTTTGGATCACGGTACCACACCTCAATTATGGTCTCGATTAGCTTATCTTTTGTAGTACAGTCTTTTCCCCGAAGTCTTTCTTTACAAATTGCCCAAAGGTTTTCAATAGGATTTAAGTCCGAAGAGTTTCCAGGCCAGTTCAGCACCTTCATTTGCATTGTAGTCATAAATTTCTTCACAAGCATCGATGTGTGGCACGGAGCCAGATCTTGCTGAAAAATTCCATATCCACCTGGAAATCTCTTTTTCAACTCTGGAACAACTCTTCTCTGCAAAACTTCGATGTACTGTGGTTCTTGCATCATTCCTTCTACGATATGTAAGCCTTCAACGCCATAGTAGCTGAAAAAGTCCCAAAACATATTCTTCAAGGGATGTTTTAAGAACATTTGATGTGAAATTCTCGAAGTTTCTCACCTGGAGATCTGCGAACATGCAGACTTCTTTGACCCTGTACAAAGAAATCAGTCTCGTCACTGAATAACACCTTCCTCCATTGTTCTTGCATCCAGTTCTTGTATTTCAGACCCCATTAATACCGTTTTTTCTTCATTGAGTTGGTAAGAAGTTGTTTTTTGGCTGGTCTCCTTGTCTTTCTAATGCAATTTTGAATGACGTAATATTCCTCAAAATTTCGTCATATATCCCAAAAATAGATCGACCGTACTGCAAAACACAGCTAATGATGTCGTTTGTGTGAAAAAATGACTATTAAAGGAAATCAGCGGGTCCAGCGAGCCTACACCGACCGCCATGCTGAAAATATTGTAAAATGACCATTTGTTTCAATTAATTTGCACAAGGGTGTACAATCACTCTGTTTAGTATTACGGCCTGCTATATATACATGGACAAATTATGACATATTTGTTGACTGTTGATCTCATTATCTTATACAAGCCACTGGATGGACTGTACTTGGCATATTCTGATGTGTAAACCAAGACACTGTGCACATGTTTATACAAGCTTTTTGTCACTTCCACACTAGACTTTCCATGTTTTTTAACACAAGTCATGGTTCCACAGCACTTTTTTTCTGATTGAAGCTGTACATTCAGTTTTGCCCTGCTTTGTTTTTTGTTCTTGTTTTAATTACTGTGCAAAGAGTATACCTGTTACAGATGTAGTGCTACACTCCACAGGTGTGCTTTATGTTCATATTTTTGCATACCTGTTCTTTCAGTGCAGTCAGTTTCCAAAGTAATTGAATATTAATGTATCTTTGCTATCCCTTCTATCTCTGAGGTATGAGATTATAGCGTAGAGTGAGAGGAGGTAAGACTGTTTCAGAAGTTAACATTTTCTTACACTGAAAATGTATTTCTGACAGGTACTCATCTCCTCTCACCCACTTTTCACCCTTCCTGCTCCATAATATGCTACTATTTCTGGTTTGTACTTGTCAATTGTTGAGAGTGAGGATTATGCTAGAATAATAGAGAGAGCTAGCTGTGCTACTGTTGAGAGCACAGTATGATTGATGGAAGGTAGTCACACAATCAGCACATTTTGAAATAGTATGAAATTGATGGGGTATAAAAGACTGGTTCACTGTTATGAAATAATTTTAATAGTGTTTAGAGGGCAGTTCATGATCAAGATAGCTTGGGATGAATGATATAAGTACCTATCAGAAATACATTTTCATTGTAAGAAAATGTCTACTTCAAAATTTACTTTATTGATGTTTAATGAGTTAAACAACTAAAAAGAGTGAATATTACTGTAGATGGTGTTTGCTGAAGTTGTTATTTACTATACTTTTGGTCTAAATGGATGAAACAGAATCTTCTTAACTTTCTATCAAGTATTGTACTTAACAAAAAAATGCTATTAATAAATAACTAATAAGTAAGTCGTAATTGTAATTAAAGTATATGCTGATTTTACCTTCAGCTTGTGTTGGGCTTCAGAAGGGAAGTTCAGATTAACTCCAAATTACACTCAGCCATTTTAGTTCTGAAATATAGCTATAATATTAACAATTAAAATGTTGCAAAAATCCATAATAATACCTTGTCTAAAATTTAACTTCCACAACAGGTACTTTTTTATGAGGTAAATCTTAACTTCTTAATCTGGAATTAGTCTGTGTATGTTCTTAATATAACATCACAGAAAATTTTAATGCCATCAAGGAGCTTGTTACTCCACATATGTTATTTTATTTATCAAAATGAGAAAAACAACACTCAAAATTATCCCTTATTATTCTGACATTTATCAAACCTTCTTTTAATTTTACTGCATCAACCACATCTGAAGGCATCCTCTTCCAAAGGTCATCTACTCTGTTAGAAAAATAAAACTTTTAACTGAAGGTGGTCCCTATCCTGCAAAAACTTATTTTTACGTTCCCTGGTTGTAACATTCTTATCATTACATATGAAACAAAAAATGCTACATAAACACTATCAGTTCCCCCTCAATCATGTCAAAAAGTGTTATATAGCCATTTTATAATGTTGTATCACAATTATATCCTTACCCGTTTTTTCTTCGTTCATTTGTTATGGTCTTTGGTAATGTACGGTCAAACATAAGTTATCATTCATTGTATGCAAAAGAACTAGCTGCAAAAGAATACATACCTGGATGAGTCAATGTCATATATTAGACTGAAGTAACAAGTTACAAGTATATATTCACATTTAATAGGCCCACTATGGCCAGGTGGTTAAGGCACTCGATTCCTAATCCGAGGGTCTCGAGTTCGTATCTCCGTCACACCAAACATACTCACCCTTTCAGCTATGGGGGCAATATAATGTGACAGTCAATCCCACTATTTGTTGGTAAAAGAGTAGCCAAAAAGTTGGCGATAGGTGGTGATGACTAGCTGCCTTCCCTCTAGTGTTACACTGCTAAATTAGGGACAGCTAGTGCAGAGAGCCCTTGTGTAGTTTTGTGTGATATTAAAAAAAAAAATGTTAAATATTTTTAAGCTTATTTTGTTGAACATTCAAAATAATCATGCTTTTCATTTCTGGAGAAAAAATGTAAGGGTTTCAGTCACCAGTACGTACTTGTTTTCATCCACCAAGTGGAGATCAAGCCTTGGAATCTGTGTATAGTGAGTTGTGTTACTTGGAGTGACATGAATAAAAACTGATAGCTTAGATTTTCTTGTATTTTAAACTGCATTCTTTATAAACACTGCTTTGATGAAAAGTTGTTAATTGTATATATTAGAATTCTCTTTTCTGAACCCAACTTTTATCATCTTACAGTTTGCTTTAATGAAAATAAAAGGGTTGAAGAATTTAATCATCTGATGAGGAGCATTGATTCATAGTTGTTCTTCATAATTATCTTGATACTTATAGCTGTTTCAGATTTTTATGTAACCTCACATCTGCTATTGTAGTTGATGGATGCTACACATAACATTATTTTATTTTTGATGTAAGTCAATACCTGAGTATTCTCTTGTAATGCTTTACATTAATTTTTTGCTAATATTTTGTTTCAGCTGTGCCAGTTATTGTTGTTGTGGCAACTTTGGCTGCTCAAGTTCCTGAGGGCTTTCATCTGGAAAGGTAACAAACCTACTAACCAATCAAAATTGTGTTTATGCAGTAAAATTTTATTGTAGGTAAGATGAAAGAAATAATAAATGTGCAGTTTTCTAAAATACAAGAGATGGCTATAAAAAGATGATAGATAAGACCTTTTGAAATTATGATACAAAAGTGAAGCCTGATTTTAATGCTGGATATAAGAGTCAAGTATAAAAATCTGACAGATTTTCTAGGCAGTTGGTGATCAGCTAAACCCAGAAACTAACAATCAAGTAGCTGATTTTATGAGGCTTGATGTTTGAACTAATTTGCTGTGTCCTTTTTAGTGACATCTGGTCATGTTTGCTTTGTCCATTCTTCTAACTGACAACTATTCATAAAACCATCCTTTACCTTGACATACTCTTTCAAAAAAAAAAAGAAACAGTGCCTTCATTTTCTGTTGACACAATATTCATCTTCATGAGATGTGTTTAAACAGTAGGTTCCAGATGATTCAACCCAAGTTTACTTGCTTCAGAAAAAGATACAGGTTCTCTTGTAGATTACCCAAATAATTTAATTTGATAAATCAGAAGTAAACATAAGACATATTATTCTTGTTTTTATCCTTGAAGACATTACTGGTATGATGCTTTAAATTTATTAGCGTGATGATGAACTTCACATCCTCACAGCTTGTTTTATACTGTTTAGCCTTCTCTTTATTTCAGTCATACCCAGCTAACATTACATAACTTGCATTGATGTTGTGCACGTGCACTCATGTTACATTTACAGTAATATAAAACTAATCTTTATAGTACTAGTCTACTAACACTTTTGTAATATATAGTCACATTTCAATTATTATACATTACGTATATAGATTATTACTATTTGGAAATAAATTATTAAACTTATTTTTTTTTAAATATAGAACAATAAATCAAAAAATAAAGCAAACAATTGTCTCTTCTCATTACAACCTTTGTATTCAGTTGCTACCAGACATAGATAGCTAGGCCTTTTAAAATGTTGCACATAAAGGATATCAAACAAAATTTCTAAGGTTTTATATATACAGTTGAATAACCAAAAAATCATAAATAACTTTTCTGCTTACCATAGAATTCAATTACGATTTATTAAGCTTAGTAACTAGATGTATTTAGATTTTAAAAAATATGAAATTTCGAGCAGACTAAAGACACAACCTTGAAATCTTGGATCAAAAAACATGGTATCTTTTTCAAAGCTTAAAATGGCTGAGGAAACCACTCTGGGGACATTTTAAGCTGTTGATGTGTCATATACTATAGTAAGAGTATATAAGAGACTGTTTCAAAAAATGGAAAGAGTTGAACAGAACTCAAACATTTCTGTTTGATTCAGTACATAAGCCATACCTCAGCAAAATAAAAAGATATGAGGTTCTTATTTTGTATTTTAGCTTGTCAATATTTGTAACTTGAACTCCAGATTTGTTCAAAATTATAGATACAGTATTTTTACATCACAAACATCTAATTTTAAACAGTTCTGCATTCAACATACCACATCACTCACTAAAATCTACATCTAGATGTGTGTTTTTTTAATATTTACTTTTAAATTAAGAAATTAAGTTCATATATAATATTAAAGTTTGAATTATAATCTGCAGTTTGATTCCAAACTTATTGACATAAATTAATAAAATAGTAGTTCAATAAAATTTTGAATGCAAGTCAACAAATGTAATGACATGGTCTTTGACCTGTGGCCTGTTGCAAAAGGGTTAACTAGTGAGAAACATACAGGCAACAAGCATCTTCACTCGTGCACCATATAAGCAGGTAGCAGTAGAAAGCTTAAGCTTGGAAGTGTAGATTCTTGGCATGTTAAGGTTAAATGTTGTTTTATTACTTCAAGAAATTTCTCAAGAGGAACCTCAGAAAATATTAGTATGTTTTTTAATCTAATTTTCACAATTTAATATATTAAATTATTAATTAGAATTTAACTTTAGAACATTTATTATTTTCTTTTTATTTACAGTTGGTGGCTGATAGTAGGAACAAAGTTCTTTTATGCTTTTATTTCATCAGGAAGCATTATTACAGCTGTGAGTAAACTACACTTATTTTACAGTTGAATTTTTATTTGTAAATTAGACATGTGTGTATTGCACAATATTTTAACATGCCAGTGAGTAATGTTTTCTCCATTAATCTTTTTTCCAAAGATTTGGAAGTACATGCATTTCACCAGTACTCTAGCAGTTGAGCTAGATGTAATTTTTGAAATTATCTTAAAACATTTCTAATGTTTTAAATAAATGTATCAGAAATATTTGTGTGCTTATGTTTATAAACAAACAGAATGATGAAATCCTCTTTCAGTGATTAAAGAAGTATTGCCTAGTTATCAACATGTTGAATCTTTAAATCTAGGATCTTGTGATTTCTGGCCTGTTGCCATAAAAACATGCTACATACTTTGGAATCATTGGTGCCCTATTAGAATGAGGGTGAAATTGCACCGTTTGGTCAGAAAAGAGGTGCCTAAGAATTGTCAGTTCAGTAGCTATCTTTTTTTCAGTCTATCAGTTGAAAATTAGAGATAGCTATATGCAGATAGCCTTTTGTGTACCTTTGCATGAAAAACCTGAAACAAACAAACAAATTTTAAGTAATAAATTAACTCTACTGTAGAGAAATGTGGTAGAATAAAATTAAACACTAAGAAAAAAAAGAGTAGAACTTCCAAATTAAGTTGAGCATAGAAATAAAGTAAGTCAAAGTATTTAATTAATTGGAGATTTCCATGGACTATATCTGATTTAGAATGTTTTGGATGAAATTTTGACTGGTGTCAGTTAAGATTGCCATCAAATCAAACTGACTTAACTATTTAAGTGAAACAAAGCAATAATTGAGAATTGAATGAGTGGAATTCTGAAAAACATTCACTTAGCATACAGAATTTTGAGCTGTGGATAAGAATTCTGAAATAAACAAAGGAACAAAAACTACCTTAATAGTATAACATAACAACAGTAAATATAAATAAACAAAGAGGTAAAAACTACCTTAATAGTGTAACACAACTACAGTAAATAAACAAAGGAGTAAAATCTACCTTGTTTTTGTTTAAGCTTACTGTGCATCAGGATTTCTTTTAGGTTTTTGCCATGTCTGTAAGAAATAATAGGTTGGTTCTTGAAAAGAGATTTAGTGGTAGGATCTTCAATAATTATTGTGTAACCAGTTAGTATAATATATTTGATCTTATTGTTGGTCTGATAGTATGTTAGCAAGTGGAATATTTGGCTTGTTGTTTTCATGGTAGGAATGAGTGTTTTCTCCTTGGTATATGAACTAGCTTTGATACTGCATTATAGACGACAGAATCAGAGTAGTGTCTTTTAAAAAAGGAAGTTTTCATGTCTTTGTATTTTGATTTATAAATCATTATGATTGGTACATAGTTTGCATAGTCATAGAAATTGTGAGTAAGGTATTGACTTTTTGTTACTGTACAAGAGGAAAGATTCAATACATAGGTACATGTGTAAATGTGTTTTTTTGTAATGTATACTAGTGTTCATTCTTGATGACGAGAAACCCACTTGAAATAAAAGTGGATCTCAGAACGGCTGGTATGGGTATTAACACTTTTACTTACAAAGCAGAGAACAACGTTTTGACCTAGGAAGGTCATTTTTATACTAGTGGTCAGATGGTTGTCTTGTATGTGTATGTTAATCTTAAGAAAAGAGAGTATTGTGTTGGATATTTCCCAAGTAAATTCTAATGAAAGATAGAAAAAACAAACAAACTTGATGATTGTTTTACCTATTCTTTAATTTTGATACATTTGTTGTCTATGCAGTTTACTATAAATATGTTTTTATAAAAAATTTTAATTCTTAGAACACCTCCTTTGTGGTAAACTGTATTATCTGATGAAGAGCACTAGCTTGAAATGTCATTCTCTTCAAATCAAAATATAAAAGAACTTAACTGTTTAATCCATTCTCTAATCTTGACACTAATAATATGTCTTGATGTTGTAGCTGTTTTATAATAAGGCCAGTTTTACTGTATGGAGAAATCAAGTGACATCTTTACTGTTCTTCTGCTCTCTCTCTCATACAAAATTCATAGTATGAGTAAATAATGTTGTACATAGTATTTGTCTGTTTTGTTAGATTTGAAATATATTTAGTTATTGTTTATTTAACTTTAGTAATATTAAATTGTTGAACAAAAGATCTGATTTTACACTAAAATAGTTGTGTTTACAATAGCTCATACTCAGTCTAATTCTCCTATTTCAGTGAAAAACAGATTTCATTTTGCACTAAACTAGTCATTTTCACAATATCTCGTACTGCAACTGTTTCTTTTATTTCTCAGTTTGTTTACTGTCACTGTCACTGATTAAATTTATGCTACCAAATCTTACTGTTTTTTGTGGTTTTTTTGCCAACAAATAGTAACTTTTCCCTTCAGAATTTTTCTTTAATTGAAAGATTGTGATTTGAAACTGATTTATGTAAATTTTCTAAACCACAACTATACTTGTGCATAAAATTACTTATCATTTTATACAAAAGTTATTAATTTGTCAAAATACATGGACCTGAAGTTCTTAGTTAAAAAACAAAAAACTGTACAAGCTGTCCTGGATGTTTGTTGTATATATGTTTCAAAAATAAAGAAGATGTAATTTTGAAAAGCTCCAATTATAAACTTTGTAAATGTAAGAATTAAATCTTACATTTTCATGGAAGAACGTTTTCTAAATATACAAATATTGAAAAATAAGTACTTCCTTTACACACTTATATAAATGTTTTATACTTTTCAGTTGTATATTTTGATGTTTGTTACTGTGAAAGCTGAATTGAAAGAGCATGAAAGGTTTGATTCTCCAATGCTGAAAAAAGTACATAACAGGTGAGAAAATTCTTAAAAACATTTAATGTAACATTTATCTCTGCCTAAAAATTCATGTTTGATATACATGACAGTTTGAATTTAAGTTTGATGTCTTCTGTTAAAATTTTCAGTTGTCACTCTTTTGAGGTCCTAACAGATTGCATGATAAACAATTAATTTTAAGATATTTAAATAATAATAAAATGTTATTCTGGAAACAAAGAAAATTAACACTCAAAATCTCTTCCATTATTAATCAATAAATTAACATTTAATATAACAACTTGTTTCTTTTTCACCATCTAAACTAATTGTTACAATTTAACAAAAGCTAGCTGAATAATAAAACTACTGAGAAAAACAAATATGCATGATTTCACCTGTCAGTGCCAATGTTTAAAATGTATTTGTCGTCCATGGAGAACACATATGACTAATACAGGATCAAAAGTAATAAGTCATCATTGTATTTGACACTCAGTTTGGTCCAAATTTTGGTTCATGAGCAAATATGAACTTAATGGTTTTCAACACATATGAAAGTATGAAATGGCAGCTCTCAGCTCTATGATGATAAAGGTTAGAAACATATCTATCACTTTACTTATATTCTCTGAAGTTGATTTCATTTTTCTGCTGTCTTTATGGTTACAATTATTAGCTAATCTTACAGAGACCGGTAAATATTTACTGTTCTTCTGTTTATAATGTGTGATTGGAATAATGCATAATATGACATTAACAACTTACAATACTTTAGTTTTTTGAAGGAAAGAAGACGTTTTTTACATTGTTTAACAAGTTCCAAACTGTATTTGTTTGAGACAATTCTCTATTAGAGTCACTGATTAATAGAAAATTTATATGTATGTGTGTGTGTATATATATATATAAATTTTTTATTGGGTATATACAAAATTAAATATTTCATTTGATATGAGTTTAATGATTAAGTAAATAAATTACAAACACTTTTATTTTTCTGAAGCTAAACCAAGACATTAATCAAAACATTCACAATTACAACTACACCCAGTAATGTGTTCATATGGAAGTATATGGTAAATGTTGACAGTTACAACTACACTCAGTAATATGTTCATATAAAAGTAGGTGATAAACATTCATGTTAAATATACATGACAGTTTGAATTTAAGTGTGATGCAAGTGAATTTAGTTACTTTAGAAGCAATAGTTTATCACATGTTTGTGTACATCATTATGAATGAACCATATGTTGTGTAGTTCAGTTGTTGTGAATTAACACTTGTATTATTGTGTCATGTTATTAGAAACTTCTAAATTTTTCTCATTGTTTTGGTCGCTTATTATTCTCTCATAATATCTTGTAGCATTTAAAATGTTCTAGGCCTTAGTCAGGTTCCAAGTACATACACAAAATGTAGTTAGGGCTAGTTATATAGTTGGACCGCATTAGTCAAATAGACAGCTAGATCTAGACTACATGATTACAAATTTAGCGATAAAGAATGTGCATTAGTGACTTTTAAAATGAAGTTATCATAGAATATATTGTAATAACAAAGTACAGAAGAATAATTGATCTTGTCATTTGTGTCCTAAAGTAATTAAGCTAGTTTGTGTGGAATTTGATGAAAAGGGAGAATTATTTAAAGATTTGGATATAACAGTGATAATTAACTATGTAACAAATATTTGTATATACCTTTAACATGTTTTAATATATCTTATTTTAAAACAAATGGACTGTTCTGTTGTTTGTTTATTGATGAAATTGGTTGCCAACAACTCATAATCACAGCTACATACAATAATGTAGAAGTAGGCAATAAATATTCACAGCTACAAGTACACCCATTAACATGCTGATATAAACATAAGTGATAAACATTCATGATTACAATAACACCCCATAACATGTTCATATAAAAAGGGGTGATAAATATTCACAGTTACAACTACACCCATTCACGTGTAGGTGATCTCAAGTCTGACTTTTGGTCTGAATGCTTTTCAAGCTAAACATTTACTGAAACTTTAGTCTGGTATAAATCTAAATGGCTATTGTTCATAAATTCAATATAAAGCAACTATTAATAGGCTTTCTTGAAACCTTCAGATTCTAAATTCATCTTATAAGTCAAATACTTTTATTTTAGAATATCTATAACATTCTCATACATGCTAATATTCTTCTCTTCATAAAAAAAAAACTAGCTTGTAACTATAAAACAAGACTTTTATCATTGAAACTAAGAATAAAATCAATAACTTTCATAACTTATAACAAGACAAAAAATGTGTAAGAAAAATAATGTACAACGTGATGTTACATTTAAAACTGTGCATAGTTTTACAAATGCAAAACTACTGATAATTTTATTGTGTCATTTTAGGCAGCTAAATTGATATTTTGTTTTATTTTCTCAGGAAAGGACTGATAAACCGCTCCATTTTTGTGCTGATTGCCTTAATTCTTATGTCTTCCTCAAGTGTTCTTTACACAAATAATGACTCCAGTGTTTCTAAATATGTTTTTGCTTTTGCATCATCGCTATTAGTAAGTGGGTTTTTGTTTTGCTTTTACCATTTTACCATTGGAAGTTGTTTTTTGTTGTTTTTTTTGGCTTCTGCCCACCAGAAAAATTCTTTATGTGCCCATGAATGTACCATGGTTTATGAAGACTTCAAAAAGGGGCCTGGTGACATACTTGTCTCCAGAGCCTGACCTGTCTTAAAGTGATATTGAGATACGAGTGGAATTATTCTGTATTAAACAAATGTAAATCCACTAGCATAAGCCCTTTGAAGTTACTAAATAATTAAAAACCTTTTTCATTATTTCCCTTTTCTCAGCACTTGTTGCTTATCTAAGTAACAGCCAGGTAAGGTTTCAAATTATTTTCCATGATGCCTCAAATAAATAATATTATTCTGAGCTTTAATGAGAATATCACACAATATTAGTGAGTACAATTAGGACAACTCTGAGATCTCTATATAACTAACGTGTAGTACATTCCTGTATATTAGGATACTTGACTCGCATTTTGTAGGTCATGAATTTGAATCCCCCATCCCTCCAAGTATTCTTGCTCTTTTAGACATGAGAGCATTATAATGTGACGATCAATCCCACTATTCATTGGTAAAAATGTGGCCTAAGAGTTGGCAGTATGTGGTGATGACTCTAGCCTTTCACTGCTACATAAGGGATGTCTAACAGATGTTGCCCTCATGTAACTATGCACAAATTCAAAACAAATAATTAAAAGCGTTTGATATATGGACTGTTAATTAAATTAAATTCCTTTGCTAAAAACTGATTTGATACTTATCTCTTTGAAATCTTTTGTTTTAAAGGTAATACAGTTATATTTATGTGCACAATAGATTGGCACCTTTTAAAATTCATTGTTGAACAACTTTTTACTTCATTGCAGAAAATGTGCTGTAAAGCTTTAATTTTTCATTTAAATTTTGTAATATTTCAGGGGTTGGTGACTTTTCTTCTTTTCACTGTACATGGAGAAAATGTAAGTAGCAATTTTTCTATGGATTTTATTGGATAGGTTAAGAATTTAGCTAACTTAGAAATAAATATGTTTCAGTGATTAATACACAGTTATACTTTAGTACTGAAGCTTTTAATGATGTACATTAACATGATTAAAGGCTAAGATGACTTAGTAATTTGTATTTGTATTGTAATTTGTAACCACTAGGTCATGTGTTGGCTGCAGATTGAAAAGTCTGGAGTTTGAACTGTGGTGTGCCACTGCTCACAGTATACACCAGTTAGTGCTCTAGAGTTATGGCAAATAATGTCATTACTTAGTTATGTTTAGCTACACAGATATTGGTTTTTGCTGGTTAGTTGCCTTTTCTCTGGTCAGTGGTTCTGAATTAAATATAACTGTGCCTGCACATTAGGAGCTTCTGATCAGACAAAGAGACACTGAGGTTGAAAGTGCAAAGAGCACAGTTAAACATCCAGTTTTGAAGATATTGGATTTTGATACTGATATTATAACAGATATTTTTCAAATTTAGCATGTTTTGCATTTCTGTTTTTATTACTGATGTTATATATATTTATTTATTTTACCTTTTAGCGTCATCAGATCAGCTTTTGTTTAAGACAGGATCAACTAAAAACTAAACAACAGGTATGTATTTTAAATTATTTATAAAGTTTTCAGTGCTTCTGTAACAGGAACTTTAATGTTATAATTTTAAAAAATGAATAAATAAATTAGAAGCTTACTGTGACATGTTACTGTATAAAACCAAATGAAAATATTTGTTAAAATTAAGAAAATCATTAAATTTATTGTATCTTAAACTTGTTATTCTCTGATAACAGCAAAAATGATTAAAATATGACATTAATTGAAAAAACATTGTATTTGAGTCTCTTATTTTAACATGTTTCAGCCATATAGATTATGTATAATGTAGATGTGCATAATCTTTACTGAATAACCTAAATAACTTTTGACATTTAGACACAAAACTCAGATTGAAGTTTGTACTGTTTTAGTTGTGCTGTTATCCATCCAGCATCATGTAGCTTGTTTTTAGAGAGATTTTTTTACTTTTCTCAGTTTTATGAAACTTATTATGGTAGCTAAAATCAATGTATAATCAATATGTGTGACACATTTCTCAATATTTCATTAAAGTATAAATTATAATTAAGCTGATATTAAATATGTACTTTGATCTGTGATTACATTGTGTTCTATGATCTTGAAAGTTATTGGATATTGTCTTCTTTCTGTTCTTATACATATTTAAATGTTTTAATATTATCATCAGAAATCATTTTGAAATCTCAACTTTAGTTGAATAACTTGGTCTTGCTTATTCCAATGTCATTTATTTATTTATTTTGTTTTTTACATTTTCATTCTGGTTACTGAAAATTACAATTAATGTGCATAGGCCTAAAGTTTGTAATATGAAAATTGGGTTACACTTCAGATATTTTCTTTCTTTGCCATCTAATCACAGGTGTTAAAAGGTATTTTATTTATTTCTGTCATGAAATATTAGCAGGCATCAGCTATATTTCACTGAAATGCTATTTATATCTGCAGTAAATGTTTATATTATGGTGTTAAACTAGTAAGCTGATGAAGCATGAAAGGTTTTAGGCTTAGGAGATGTATGGAAACTCGTTGTTAAATTACATGCTATTTCACACAGTGCTTTATATTTACAAATACCTCTAGTTTGAAACTTTTAAAACAATTCCTAAGAGAATTATGGAGAAAAAATAAGTGTTATTCATAGCTTTTGCATTAAAGTTTTTGGATAATGGACACTATAACATTGACTTTTTATACTGTGATTAAATGTTAGTTTAATTAGGCTTGGACTATTGCAGTTCTAGCATAGCTGATTGGTTCTGGAATTGAATTGAAGATATTTTGAGCAGTGACATATAACAGACAAAAATAAATCTGTAGAACTACATTTTTACATTCCTCTGATGTAAAACCTAAAATGAAATGATTGAGAAGATTATAAGAAAATACATCTGCAGTCTGATTTAATCATATGTATTGCTGTTTACTTTACTTAAACTTATGTGCAATAAGTATAATTCAATGTTTCATAGATTTAAACAATAATCACAGTTTGTGAGCTTTGGCAATTGAAAACTGGTCTTTTTTATCTTTTTTAATACTCATTACATATAACTGTAAATCTATTTTATATGAAATTTGCAAAGTATATGAACATAGTAATTAAGGAAAAGTAGAAAGAACTAGAGTCCTTTAGATTCTAAAATGTTTTTAATACTTCTTTGTGAGACTTAATAACATAAATTTTTAAGTTAAGTTTGTCTTAATTTGAAATTACTGTTGATGATGTAAAGACATAAGCTGAGAATATTTTCTTGCTTATGATTCACTGAAAATACTGGCTGTAGAAATCATCAATTTTAAATGCATATACTTCATATGTGGTATGTTTAATGTCACTACTTTTTGATATTCTATAATGCCTGGATTCAGGGTTATTGAGACAAGATTATAAAATGACTGAAACCCTAAAATAGAATAAACCAGAACAACACTTAGATCAAGACTTTACCCTATTTTATCACACCAGAAATACATTTTTCAGAACGTATTACTGTGTGAAGAGTATTAAAAAGCTACTTGTCAAAACTGTAATGCCACCTATTGGGTAAATCAGTATAGTTTAGAAGGATAATACAGGAGTAGTAAAGCTCAATTTGGTCAAAGGAAGAGAATTATTTTTTTTTTTTTTTTTTTTTTATCTTAGGATGAACCAATGAGGATAAGAAGCAATTCTTTCAAGAGTAAGTTACAGTTTCATTTATCTTTTATGAATAAGTTATAAGTTATATAGAATTCATTTCTCAAGAAACAATTTAGTAGGTGAAGAATTATGAATGAAAACTTTATGGAATTCAATTGTACAGAGTAAGTTTTAGTCAGTGAATAATTTATTGTTGGAAGTTATATGGAATTATATTTTAAAGAGTTAGCTTTAATGATTCAATACCTTTTTCAGTGAAACATGTATGGGATTCAGGGAAGGCATGTGTAATTGTTGTTTCATATTTGTTACTAATTATTGCATATAAAAGCAGATGCTCAAGCTAAGACCAGAAATTGTAGATAGGTACACTAAAGTCGCTAAGCTATAATGATAAAATGAATTTTAATATATAAATGAAAAAGATATAATAAATATCATCTTTCTGCTTTAGATGATTTATTAAATTTAAACAGCAAGGCCAGAAATAGATAGTGTTGGACATCTGAATCAGACAGATAAGACTAGCATAAAATCTACAATGGGACAATAAATTGTATCTTGGTAAAAGAAATATCTTCACACATAAATGGCCTGGCATGGCCAGATGGGTTAAGGTGTTCGACTCGTGATCTTAGGGTTGTGGGATCGAATCCCCATTACACCAAACATACTCGCCCTTTTAGCCGTGGGGACATTATATGTTACAATCAATCACACTATTCGTTGGTAAAAGAGTAGCCCAAGAGTTGATGGTGAGTGGTGATGACTAGCTGCTTTCCCTCTAGTCTTATACTGCTAAATTAGGGACAGCTAGTGCAGATAGCCTTTGTGTAGCTTTGTGTGAAATTCCAAAACAAACAATCACACATAAACCCACAGAGTGGTGGATATTGATTGTCTATTAGATTTAACCCTGTTTGCAAATGTCAAATGGAATATGAATAAATAAAAATTAAAAATGAGGAGAATATTTGGATGCTTAAGCCTACTATGATCCAAATTTAAAGCTGCCAATCACATTTTTCTAGCCAACAGTGAACACTGGAAAGATAGTTGCACCTAAAGAAAGAGAGAGAAAAAAAGAGAAACAGGTAATAAGTAACAACAGGGGAATGACAGGTGAAACATATACACCTCTAGGATTGGCTTTCTTATTGGTCTTCTGTTTATATACATGGTATGATGAAGGTTTGACAAATACTGTTATTAAAATTAGAGAGAGAAGAAGATTTACCAGTTTATCTTTTATACAACATAAGCTTTAAATTTAACCAGTTTTATAAATAAAGTTCCCAAGAAGCATTTTCTGTAAGATTAATGTTTTTATAATATATGTCTTGTCATTTGTAAGTAGTTAAATTAATATTGCAAGAAGTCTTCTTTTTTTATTACTGTAATGTGAACTAACTAAATGGTCTGAAGTATGAATCTCATAGAAAACCCATTTAGAATGTAGCTATTCATCAGGAACTGTTAATATTTAATTGAAAATAAACTAGATCTCTTGCAAGCACTATGTTTTTGCTTCTGATATATAGTACCTCTTTTACATTTGTAGCATTTCAGTTTTTGTCTTTGTGAGTAGATTTCTCTATTTAGTCTAGTAACCATTAACAATTTAACAATATATTGTGGTAGAGTTATTAATCTTCTTTGAAGAGCTAACCAAAAAATTGCCACTTTAATAAACATTTTAGATGCCATAAGCCAAGGAAACTATGTCAATAGTATATTTATTAAGAAATCTACTAATTGTGGTATTGTACTCTTGTTAGTTGGGTTTGTAGTGTTTGAATGTTAGAGAAGTAGGTTTCAATCTGTAGATTCTCACAAAATGTGTTTATTTTTGACAAGTAATTTCAATAAATCCAATGGATAATTTGAGCTTTTTTTTTTTTATAAACCAGTAATGACATTTAGTGAAGTGTCTTCATTAGTTAGACTTATAGGCTTAACTCTGTTATTGCAATGTTTATAAGTAAAGCTTTCAGTGCCAGATTAATTTTTCAGATGCATACAAGAGTATGTAGTTTTATATAATTATTTCTATCTCTCTTGGTTCTTCTTAAGTCAACAAAAACTTTTCTAGAGATAATTGCATGAAATATTCCACAAATGATCAGGTTCTGAGATTGTAAGGTAAAATAATTATTCATCAATTTTGTTTCTCAAATTTCAGAAGTAGTATAGTAGATCTAATTTCTCAAATTAATTACAAAGTTACTAATTTTATTGGATACGTTTTTCTCAGAACATGTACATAATATCACCCTATTCAATGCTAAAAACAAATGCTATTAAGTATATCTCATGTATGTCACAGTAGGAATGCTCTGTAGGGAGACATATATATATATATATATATATATATACATACATACATAGTAGTGCTCTAGATGGAAACGTGAATCTGTGATAGTGGGGAAGAGGGAGAATGCATTCATCCATGACAGTGATGTAGAAGAGAACATACATGCTGATGGCTATGCTCTAAAGAGAGACATGTATGTGCTGATAGCACTGCCTGAATGGAAATGTATGTATCCATGGTAGTGCTTCAGAAGGAGACATGCGTGTCCCCATAGCAGTGCTCAGAGGGAAACATGTATGTATGCACCCAGAACTCTAGAGTGAGACATGTATGTGGCCATGGTAGTTTTGTAGAAAGAGATATGTATGTATCTATGGCAGTGCTTAGAGGGAAACGTAGGTATCCATGGCAGTGATGTAGAAGGAGACATGTATGTGCTAATGGCAGTGCTCTAGTGGAGAACATCTATGTTTCCATAACAGTGCTTTAGAAAGAATTATATGTGTCATGGTAATGAAAGAGCTAATCACTGGTGTGGAATATCTTTCATGTGTACTGAATTCATGAGGTAACTCTTCTTGATCATCAAGGTTACTAGTTCATTCAAACAAAGATTTTCCAAGAAAGGTTAAAAATTAGTACTTTAGTATGAGTTTAAATTTCTATTAGATCAGTTATAGATAGATATGGTAATAGATTAGCATCTGACAAAGATGCCAAGGGAAGTAAATAATCATTCATTTTAAATATTTTCTTGGAACATAAAGGTTCAGTATTGTGAATTTCCATGGTTAGAAAAAAGATATTTAATAGTTTGGAAAACGACAAAAGATACACAACATAATAAGTTGAATGATGCATCGGTAAAACTTGAAATTAAAAATTTACATACAAACTAAGATTCCATAGCCTAGCCTTTGGTTTGGGAGAAAAAAAAAGACAGTACAAAACATCAGAAGTCTTGAAATGTTATTCACTATAGTTTCTGCTTTAATATGCAAATCCTTCAGTCTTTGGCATAGTGCTACAGTTAACTAAAATAACATCAGAAGGGATGAGGAGCAGGTTTTTGTACAACTGGTTGTGTTAGTCAAGAATTAGTTATTATTTAAATTTTGCCTCCCAGGAACACAGTGGTATGTCTGCAGACTCCCACTGCTAAAAATCGGGTTTTGAGACCCGTGGTGAGCAGAGCACATATAGCCTATTGTGTTGCTTTGTGCTTAATTCTAAACAAACAAACAATATGTAAATTTTAATTTTTTTTCTCATAAGCTATTGTAGTAAAGACAAACATTAAATTGACTGAAAGAACTATAAACCTATTGAAGCAGAAAATCTCTGAATTTAGGAAAATAAAGGAGATGCTACAGAAACGAAACAGAAAACCATTTGTCAACAGCAGTCTTGAATTAGATAATGACAAACACTAAATGTTCAACCAACAGAAACAGGCCTTAAAAGGGCCATATTTTATGCATAAGCAGATTTAAATGCTCAGACATCTCAATCCCTATTACAGGTATAGTCATTCAAATTAATAGGTTGTTCTGACCTTTAAGAGGACAAGTTCAGGCTTTACAAAATGAAAAGGAGAGATAAATCTTTTTTTAGTACTGTACCCATATCTTGTTTGTTAAATTATACATGTAATTATATGTATAAGATGTTTTATTGTTTATGTATGTTTGTGTTTTGTGCATTATTATCTTGTAGTTTTATATTTTCATCAGTATTCTTCATTAAGTAATTTATATTTTATAAATACATGTGTTTCAACATTTATTGTAATGGTTTATCATTGTATAATGTTTTTATAATCGTACATCTTAGTTTTTACAGTATTTGTTTCTTTTCAGTGTACGTTAAGCCAGAGGTCTTAAATAACAGGCCTCAGTACCTAGATGTGATCGAGGACTGTCCAGAGAAGAGAGCAGAAAGAGTCCGGAGAATGAGATCAGAAATAGAAAAAGCAGATAAAGAGAAACATGGTAAAGATTATGACCATTTACTGATTAACAGTAAAAAAGATTCAGGATTGCCAAACTATTATAAGAATAGTACAATCCAAACAGGTAGTTTAGATCCTTTTGACAGTGAGAATGGCTTTAGTGATGATGAATCAGCTTTCCCACACCATTCACTGGTAACCTGTCAAGGTTGTGCTGACATTTCTTCCTTCGAATTACAGGAATTAGATGGTAGCCCACGGAGTAGTCACTCTCTTGGGAAAAATATCTTGGTTGATTCTGAAGTAGAAAACCCCAGAAATATTGACACATTTAGCTCTTCTCCCCTGTCCACCAACTCTGCTCATCCAGATGATGCAGACTGTTCACATGTGCCAAGTCAGGAGTACTTTCAAAGTCCACACTCCACAAACCAGAGTGCCTTACATAAAGCTTACAGTGTCCACTCATGTAACACTGGGCATTCCAGGCACAACATTCCTTTTCCAAGTGGAAGATCGTCCATCACAGAGGAAGGGGGTGGCAACCTTATCCTAGGAAATGGTAAGTCACAGACCCTGAACCTTAACCCTCACCCATCAAGTACATCAACAGACTGTAATAAAAAAGACATCAGTACAAGCAACAACAATGGTAATTCAAGAACACAGACTTTGCCAGAACAGCAAGTGGAAAAGTGTGATAATATCAATATGGAGACTGCAGATGGTTCTGGGTCTGCTGTAAGTGGAAAGGTAAAGCCTTTCTCCAGCTCTTGCCAAAAAAAGCCCTTGAGTGTGACAGCTGTTTGATATATTGTATTTTGTGTTCTGTAAAGTTTGTGCAGTGTGGGTCATGCTTGCTCATCCAATAAAATATAAAAGAAAGTGGCTAAGATGATTGAATTTATATGAATTATTTTTAACCATTAGTTTTCCAGAGTTTTTATTGATAAGTTGCGATATCATGTAAAATAAGAGAAAGTTTATTATACAGTCGTGTCCATGTAAAATAGAGTTATGTCAGTTTGTTCAAGATTTGTACATAGTGATATATGTGATATTTTAGCTTGGCTTTATTTCTCAAGTGCCCTCATTGTTTGTCAGCTCTACATTATTTAAAGTTCAACTATAAATTATCCTATTTGCAGAGCTCTAGCTCCTGGGATATCTATAGTCCTCTTGTTATTTAGCTTTAATTTGCTCAGTTTGGGATCACATAACACCAACAAAATGAAACTGTTTTGGTAATTGAGGGTAAGATTTTATTTTGCATACATTTTTGTACTCTTCCATTCCAATTGAGAATTTAAAACTTTCCAGCTAAATTTAGTTCTCGGGTCTTCTTGACATCCGGATGATGAACTGTGATATGAAAATATATAAGCTCAAATTAGATAATTAAATTCATATCATGATAATGACTACAGTTTGAGTCAGCTCTTCAAGTCCAGTTGAGTCAATGTTATTCCATGGACTTTATATGTACATTTAGGTGAAGCAAATGTCTGGATAATTGTTAAATTAACTCCATCTTTATGAATTTTTATTCCTAAGAGCAGTTTTTAGCTACATAAATTTTCAATTAAATATTTATACTCAGATTTTTTTACTGTTGAAAAGTGAATCAGTAAAACAGAAATGTCGAAATTTTATCGCAAGTTTCACCACTGTGGGGACCTCAACATATAAGGTTGAGATTTTTATTTGACAACCAATGATGGGCCAAAGGTCATCCACTGTTTTGTAAGTAAAGTGCTGATACTTAGCAAGCCAAACTTATACCTGGATTAGGTTTAAGTTTCCCAGTTTATATGCTTCATTGTTTTGTTGTTAACCCATCCAAGTGCGTTTAAAGACGGTTTGAATAGGTTATGATAACCACAGAAATCTTCTGTAAGTTTTTTTTCAGTGAAAAAATGATATTTTTGTATAGATATAAATAAAATAAATTGTTAGGTTACATACAGAGAGAAGCACAAGAAAAACCGTGTGATTTGGTAAGCAATAATATATTTGAAGCGAATAAAATTCATTAAAATGGAATGAAAGTATAATATATGTAAGCCTTTCCATTCAGAACCGATTGACGACGTGGCCCTGTTTTTTAATCTAAATAAAACTTAAGGGATCTTAAAGTAACGTAAAAAGAATACTCAGTGCCTCTTGCAGTTCACGTCATCTATCGGATCACCAGAAGCGTGAAAACAGCAAGAGTGTAAACGAGTTTTCCATAATTGTAATCGCATGGCATGAAAATCCGTCATTTCTCTGTAATCAGTGGCATGATGAACTGATGACGTCCCTCCACCTCCCGCCAAAGTTGTACGTGCCCCCTCTTTTCATTAATATATTATTAGTTTCCTCTATGCAGAATAGAGAAACACGTACCAAATTTAAAGTTCGAAATGTTTATTACTTAAATTTTAAATACAGCATAATAAAACTATAATAACAAACTAATTTTTAATTAAATTCAAACGCTAATGACTAACTTACATAACCGACACATCTGCCAATGGAAATCGACGAGTTTTACGAACTTTCTGCACCACAGAAATTCCTACCATCTCACTGATGTTCATTTATTTTGTCTTTTTACTACCGTGTCTCTTTTGCACCATCGCTGTAGGTAACTAGTTTTTAACGAATTTCTAAACATAAAGATCTCTCAACGCAACGCACACATTCAGGAAAGTAGTATTACATAGTTGTTTGTCAGTAGCAGTGTGGCAACTTTTTTTCGCGATATGAAGCTTTGATAAGTTTTGTTTTAGTTCTGTCCTTTGACCTGTTAGCCAATAACTGTTCTGAAAAATGTGATTAGATCTTTAGAAACATTTTCCAAATTGCCAGTTTGTTTGTAATATAAGCACAAAGTTATTATGGACTATCTGTGCTATGTATACCAAAAGTATCGAAATCCAGTTTATAGCGTTGTAAGTCCGCAAACATATTGCTGTACCATTGGGGAGCTTCAAATTTTTTTCCATTCTTGAAGAGTTCATTATCAGTAGCAGACCTCATATAAATTTAAAAGATCGTCGATGAATTTTAACTCTTGATTTCTAGGTTCAACTTGACCAATAATTATGTCCAAACTTGCTAAAAGAACATCTGTTTTAAAGTACTTTGATTGGATCTGCTAATCTTTCATCTGAGCATAATTTATTGGAAGTTTTTCTTTTGTTGTTTCTTACTATTTTGCTCTTATAGTTCAACTCGATTTTTCAACTCCTTGCAAGATTTACGTGAGATTCCCTGGTTGCTTCATAGCCGTTACGGAGCACAGTAAAGGGGTTAAACGCACCAGAAAGGCGTCTCTCTGCACTGGCACAAGGAGTCCGTGCCCCGAATCTCCAGTTCGTGTCGTCTGGAAAAGTCAGAATACAAAACCAAGTCAAATTCGCTTAGGATAATGTATATTGTGTTAAAGTACCTAATTATTCTCGGGAGTGGGGGATATGGGCCTGAACCACGATTTTTTTTAAGTACCTAGAGAAGTCTCTGGCACACCAGTAAGTAAACAACTCACTTTTTTTAAGTCAATGTTTTTAGACTGAAGATGTCAGATTGACTGTTTCAAGAATTTACTCTGAATGACCACATGACAAACACATTTAAACTTTTCCATTCCTTCTTCAGTGAAGATTTTGTTGATTCCACTGAAATGCTGGAAAATGCTCTGAGTTCTTCAACATATCTATTAGGAAACGCTGTTAGAGAATCATATTTAGAAGAACACCTGATTGGACACTTCTTTTTCAGTGTAAGGAATTTAGGTCGAGTGCTTATGTTTAATAGAGATTCCCATCGTTTGATGCTGTGACCAAACTATTTATAGTTTCTTACATATTTCATAAAGAGACACCCTTCGCGGGCTTCAACAAAACACCATACAGTGAAAATATTTTTCAGCTGGTTGTCTCGGTTTTATTGTTTTAACTTCATATTAACTGTACCATAAGACCTATAGCCAGATGGTCAGGACGCTTGACTCGTACGATGTAAGTTCAAATCTCGTCCAACCAAAAATGCTCATCCATTCAACCGTGGAGACGTTATAATGTTATGGTCAATCTCACTATTCGTTGGTAAAAAAAAAAAGTAGCCCAAGAACCGTCGGTTTGGTGGTGGTGACTAACTGGCTTCCGTTTATTCTTTAACTGCTGAATTAAGGGTGACTAGCGTAGATAGCTCTCTTGTAGCTTTCCATGAAATTCAAATCAAATCAATCAATAAGTTTTAGCCCTGATCTCTTCATCAATTTGATCAGTAATCTTATGGAGTTCCATGAAACCCTCCTTTATATTTACTTCTTTGGGTTATTACCTCTGGTCATGAATGACAGTTACATCTATCTCACTTAAGTGGCCCATTTTTGTTTTAGTTAATAATACTTGTAGAAGTGAGATCATATTTCGCAAAAAGTTCGATCACAGACAAAAATTAACGGTAGTTCCTTCATGCAGCTGTTGTCGTAAAAAGCTTTATTTGTCATTTTCAGGTTTAATGTTACTTGAGTTACACGTTCACAAATGGCTTTCCCAAAGTTGGTGTCTTTCTTAATTTCTAGTTCCGCAACCTCGTCACTACTCTCTTTTTAATCCACTTTTCTAAGACAACACTTGGTTTTAGGTGAACACGACATCTTTCATGTGTGTTCATTTTCTTTCAATTGAATATGGTATCTGATGTTATGAAGCATTTCTGCGATCTCCATATAACAATGTTGATATGTTGGATCATTTTTCTTCGAGTAGCATAAAGCCAACGGCAACAGTAGTTTGTTAGCAACTACCAGATAAACACTGGTTTATCTGGTTTGAATCTCGCAGAAATGCAACCTTGTTGGCAATACCCTTGATGAATAATAATTTCATCGTTCACTCCCCTTTCTATATTAATAACATTTGGGTATGTTTGAACCTTGCGAAACGAGTCAAAAATTAATCGTCAATATCTGAGCATGAAGTATGTTGAACAATGTTATCATATGTTTATTAAATTTGATTTCAAAAGCATCTTTCAAAAAAATTGTCACTATTGCTAGTATTTTCGCTATTATTGGAGCTTTACACGCTAAGTTACAACTGTTAGGCTTAGGTTATTTAGTCGCACTAAAGTCAGATCCGTGAAAAACGAGTATTATATATTATTTTGGGTTGTTTGGAAGCTGCCAATTTTTGCTTTCTTTTTACATTTCCAAGAACCACTGAGATCTTCAAATACAATTTTGGAATGTTTCGATACGCACGCTATATTATCCCTAAAATTGATTCAAGTCTGGACTAACTAAAATTGAAACAAACTCAACTTCTTATCACGTTTAGGTCTGATACTCAGATCTATACTAAGTTAACCATGATTAGCGCTGGCGCCCTCTTACACTCGTAAGATAATTTTTAGTTTTTTATTTTATTTTTGTAGCCTAGTTGAAACGTTTTCATAAACGTGTTTAGAATTTTTTTATTAACAAAAACTTAAAAAACAGGAAAAAATTTCCACTTTCATAATATAGCTTTAAACATTTCAATAAGCCCTATGTGTGGGTATTTATTATTTTTTGTAAGTTTAGATATTTATTAGATACAGTATGGCTAGATCAATACAAATTTATGTGTAAAATATGAAGTAGAAAGATATGGAAAATATATATGTACACATGAGCCGTAGTCTCGAAAGTAAAATTAATTAAAATATGAAACATTCCTTAGGCTTAGGCCTGGCATGGCCAAGCGAGTAAGGCGTGCGACTCGTAATCCGAGGGTCGCGGGTTCGCGCCCGCGTCGCGCTAAACATGCTCGCCCTCCCAGCCGTGGGGGTGTATAATGTGACGGTCAATCCCACTATTCGTTGGTAAAAGAGTAGCCCAAGAGTTGGCGGTGGATGGTGATGACTCGCTGCCTTCCCTCTAGTCTTATACTACTAAATTAGGGACGGCTAGCACAGATAGCCCTCGAGTAGCTTTGTGCGAAATTCCAAAACAAACAAACAAACCGCAGGCTTACCTACTGTATGTACACTAACAAATTTAACTAACTAAAAACATGGAAATTAGTTTTCCATGAGAATTAAGTATATTTGAGTAACAGTTTTCATTGTAATTTATACATAGTTATTCTAGTTTTGTTTTGTTGCATTGCAAGTTTTGGAACCAATTATTTTACGAATTCTATTGGGTAATTAGCATTTGTTGACTTATAACTGTCGCAGCCCGTATCTAGGTTTAGTTCTTTGTCCACTTTTGTTCCCACTTTAAGTTATTGCTTGATAAACAGCTAGTGCACAGTATTAATATTTTGTGTATTATGAATCTGAACGATTTCCTTAGATACTCCACTGGTCATACGTTCTGTGATGAAAAACTCGCTATTTATGTATTACAACTGTGAAACAACTTAGACGTACAAATATGTGAAAGTATTTTACGAGCATTAAAAAACAAAACAAAAAACTTAACATTATAGCTACACGTCATCGTCCCAATAGGACAGCGGTAAACCTACAGACTTGAAATGCTACAATATAGGGTTCGATTTCCTACGATGGACACAGCAGATAACTCATGAAGCTTTTATAAAAAAAAAATAAACATTCGTCACGCGTCCCCCTAGATATCAACTCCACCCCCACTTCTTTTATTACTTGGCCATAAGTCATGCCTCAATAGCTAAGCGGTATGTCTGCGAACAAACAACGCTATAATTCGGGTTTCGATACTAGTTGGGGGGCAGAACACAGATAGCCCATAACGTAAAATAATTAAACTAATATTAAAATGGATATTGTGGAAGACATACATTTTCAGGGGCAAACTGATAACATTGTTTTAATAATGTGATGTTTCTTGTTTTACTTAGTTTATCCAGTGTGATAAAAATTAGCCTGTTTTATACAGTATTTCCTATTTTTCTTGACACTGGAGCAGATCGCCCCCACATCGTTAATAAATGACCCTATAGAAATGAGTAGTTTGTTTTAGTTAATATTAACTTTTGCTATCCTTATAATCTTCCCACCCAACGTTTCTGTTTCAATTGTACATATTACTACTGTAGGCATTTTTCATATAAGGGTAATTTGGGAGAATATATTTTGTGTGCGCTTACTTTCGAGGTAAACCCGACTCTTAATTTGGAACTCCATTCCATGTTATATAGACCTTTAACTGTTACAATTATATTCTTTTTTACCATGGCATTTGTTTTATAAGTAACGTTGCAGTTTCAAATGGCGTAAGCGAAGTTCGGTGGATGATAAAGTTTACCACCAGTGGTCTTTGTAAGTCTTGAAACGAGTTCTAGATTGAGCTGGATTGCTGCACAATCTCAAACATTTTGGTAATGGACGAGTATGAGACGAACATAGGAACAGAACAATAAACTAAGTATTACACTTTATAACAACGACTAGATTTAAGTGATTTAAAAATAGTTGGTTTGTAAATAATTAAACAAATGGAAAAAATTACGTAACTTTTAAGAATAATTGAGAGAAATATGGAATATTAAAATGTCGCTACTTATAAAAAATAAAAATATAATTAAAAAACTAGAATTTTCTTGTATGTATTTGGTTTTGAGATAGTGTTTGTAAATGTTAAGACTAACTACAGTGTAAATATATTTGTGAAAAAGAACGTTACATGATTTAATACTTTGTTATATGTGAATACCATCCTAAAGGAAGTAGTTTCTTCTAATTAAATGGTTGTCCAATTTAATCTCCAAAAATAGTTTTAAAAGTGATTATTGAATATGTGTAAGTGTAAATACAGTTGTTGCCATTAAATTTGATTTAGAAAGAGTAAAATCTTGTTACGATATTACTTTTGTGCTATTTTGAATTAGAATGTTATGCCTAACCGTAAATCGTTTTCTATTTAAACTTCACAAATAATGTAATGTTACCAGGAGACCTCAGCTTTTCGCGCGTAAACTATTGTCACGTGTGCTCAAGATACTGACGTTGAAATGCTCGAGTTTATGTATTGTACAACAGGTTTTGGGTTATTAGTTGCCAAATACTAATTCAATGAATTTTATTTTTTTAACGCAGTTAATATTTACATTTGGGTGTGAAAGTTTTGCAAAATAAAATTGAAAAACAAAAATTAAAAACGCTGTTTTCAAGAAATTACCATCAGCATCACTTTCTGGTCGATTCGCGACCTCTTTACAAGTTATATTTTAATTGCAGATTCGGTTACTATTTGTTTTGACGATCAGCCATATCATTTATATAGATTGAACTTTGATTAGAATCGGTTTACCAAATCTTCAGTAGCGAAAGATGCTCATGTATTGACGTTATTACTAGAACATTATGGCAAGAAGAACATCCATAAGTGAAAAACACGAATAATTGTGTTCACCATAATGACGTTACCGTTTAAAAGATAAAATAAACGAAGTTAAAATATTATTTGCTGCCGTGGTAAACGTTTTCCCAAATAATTTAAATTAAGGCTCAATTGGATTCCAATTCGCGACAACTCGTTTACCAAATAATTGTTCAAGCGAATAAGCTATCGCGATTGGAATTCTACAACTTTCAGTTTTCACCTTATTGCCTATTAATTGAAAATTGGGAGTTGCAACATTTCAAATGTTGTAGCTTACAAATCGATAACATGAACGCAAGATTATTGTGATTTTTCTTTTTCTATTTTATCTGTTATTTTTAGTCGACAGCTCAAACAATCTGTATATATCAAACATATAGTTGTTTCCTACAAAAGGTTTGGAATGAAAGGGTTAATGGAACATTTTATCAGTGCTGTGTGTCTTCGTTATATATATTTTTCTATGTTTTGAAGAACAGATTGTACTAAAACAAAATAGCGCGAGTGCGATTTGAATGGTTTTTGTCTACGTTCACTTTGTATATAACTAAAGGTTTTGTTTATAATTGTATATGCATGATATAAGCTTGCTATCCCTGAGCTTTATATGTTTATAAAATGTGAATGATGAGAAAATGCTTCGTATTTTTCATAAGATTTTAGTTTCCACGTTGTTGACTACTGCAGAAAAAAAATTAATATATTTTATTTGTATATTAATTAATTTTAATTACCAAGTTCCTAATTTACCTCGTGAAACCTCTTAAACAAAACTTTTCCTACCAGTAGATTCTTCAGGCTGTTTAAGTTGGGTTTAATGCAGCAAGATGTAGATTACTGTACTGTAGTAAAGCAACGATTAAAGTCAGTGATATTTGATATAGACAACATGTTGCATATGTTAAAAGTACCTTAATGTGTCGTCTTCAGGGGCTGTATTAGTGTATGTTCTTTACTACTCAAGTAAATCACCATTTGCCACGTGCTCGACTTATGGAGTTGTCTTACGCGCGGTATGTTATGCTGTATATATTCAACTTGTTACGTGGCCGTTGTGTTATGCTGTGCACAAACAACTTGACACAACTAACAGATTAAATAATCAGGATTCAGAAAAAAAATCTCAGTTTTTAAAAACCAAAACTACCTGTAACAGCATTAAACGAGTGTTTGCTAAATTCGTATCTAGTTGTTATCAGCTTATGTGATCGTTGAAACTTAGCATGAAAAGAAATATATGTCAACTTTGAGTTCGTCATACATCTGTTTAGATTAAACATTTATTAAAAACAACAGTTTACAGTCGTAGTCTACTTTTCTTGCCTTCAGACTGCACCGAATTTCATAATATTTCTTATATTTATTTTAAATTAAAAATTCGCACAATGTAATTTTGAAGTTAAGTTTCCTAAGTTTTCATATTTTCTTGGAGATTACAAATTGATTCGGAACGCATAGTAGTTACAATATGAACACTGCATAGCGTTTAAATGACACGTATGACCAGATCCTATAAGCTTTATTATACCAGCTGAGTTAACTAATTCGTAATATTAGTAAGAGAAGTGTCAGAAAAATATCTCGAAACACTTCCAAGCATAAGTAAAATAACAGGGGTCTCTGCGGTCGAAATATTACTGAAAGCTTGACACTAAAAGAAGCCACAAAACAGTATGTTCTAAGTTTAATCAGATAATGTTTTCAAATAGTAAAAGATGGAATTCTGGCTGGTAAACACACAGTTCTATATCTACATCTGTTCTCTTGTTTTCTTTTCGGTTAGAATAAAAAAGAAAATAAATCTGTACACCAACAACAGCTTCAAAATACGTTCAGGTGACTTGTATTTATTTCTTAAATAAATGAATGAGTCTGATCGAAAAGACACTTTATAACCTGTATAATTTAGGGAATATGTGAGTCTCAAAGTTGTACAGTATACTTACCATTTATGAATCTCTGTATGTTATTGTGATAAAACACCCCTCTTTCACTTAATCATGTAATTATAATGACAGTGAAGGAAAACTATTTTTCCTGATTAATTATTATGTATAGGTATGTGAATGTTGTTTATTCATGTACAATAAGGCGTGTGTTCTCCTTGTCGTTTCTCTCTGTACTTTTTTTGTGACTTACGAGCTTAGAGTCGGAAAACGTGAAATAAAGTTACATCATGGAGTATGTTAGTATTTCTGGTGGTTGTTTCAATAGATTTTACGTTAATGTATATCACCTTGTAGCAGAAGTGCTAATTACAAGTTACGAACCAGGCGGTCGAGGCCTAGAGGTTAGCATGCCAGATTATAAATTTGAAGTTTCACGGCTCGCGTCCGTTTGCGACAAGATCGCATTCCGCCGACTGGAGCGTAAGGTGCTCCTAAGAGTGACGGTCAAATCCTATTATTTGAATAGAATAGTCCAAGAGTTAGTGATGGGTAGCGTTGACTAACTACTTTATCTCGAGTTTATTAGTTCAAAGTCAGGAACGGCTAGAGCAGATAACCCTTGTTTTCATGAAACATAAAAGTTCCAGTGTACTAGCATCGTATTGGTTATCCTATTCAATTGCCCCTTCCACTAATTTATTCTGATCATGTAATCAGCTAGTCGGTAAACCGATTCGCACGTGGTGAACATCAATCAATGTATGAATTGTAAATTTAATTTTGAGCTGAGCTTGCTTGTTTGAATTTTGCACGAAATCACACAACAGCTATCTGCGCTAGACATATCTAATTTTGAAGTGATATACTAGAGGAACGGCATTTGTTCAATATCACTCGCCACCAACTCTTGTGTTAATCTAATCGAACAGTGGGATTTATCGTTACATTATGATATCCCCGTGGCTGAAAAGGCAGTCATGTTTGGTGACGGGGTTCGAACCTGCAAATTGTTGCGGGTAGAGCATCCTAACCACAAGGCTATCATCATAAGCTACGGAAGACACAGAATGGTAACGAGAAATCGATTTCTTCGCGGAAAGGATTTTGAGAACCCATTTACGTCAATATATTTCTGTCCAATCAAAAATTGTTGGATAGTATTAAACCCTAAACAATAATAAAGTATGCAGTCATTACACATACCTATTAAAAATATATATTTATTACTTTTCTCTTCGCTACTAACAAATACACTCTCTCCTCCCGGAGTTAGTCTTTCGACACAAGTTGTAGTTTTAAAGAACTAAGACGAGTGGTGAGACAATATAAGATGAGTATCGAATTAGTGTGAAACTCGTTACTTATACAGATTACAGTGATGTAAAACATATAATGTGATGTCACTACATACAATAATACTTTGTGTAAACTACATTAATATACTATACTCTCAAAATAATGAAAAAAGGGGGGTTGGAATAACATATAAAAGTAATACAGTAGTATGGGCCCGGCATGGCCAAGCGTGTTAAGGCGTGCGACTCGTAATCTGAGGGTCGCGGATTCGCATCCCCGTCGCGCCAAACATGCTTGCCCTTTCAGCCGTGGGGGTGTTATAATGTGACGGTCAATCCCACTATTCGTTGGTAAAAGAGTAGCCCAAGAGTTGGCGGTGGGTGGTGATGACTAGCTGCCTTCCTTCTAGTCTTACACTGCTAAATTATGGATGGCTAGCACAGTAAGCCCTCGAGTAGCTTTGTGCAAAATTCAAAAAACAAACAAACAAACAAGCAGTCGTATGAATTACCTTCGTTTCTTGCATTAGTCATCTCTGGAGTGAAGCCAACTTTTCTAATCTTAAACCTCATGTCACGTGCAGTTTATATGAAAAATAGGTTCTCGCCTGTGCTACTGGTTTTTTATTTGCCATCTAGTAGTGAACTGAAAGTTTATCTTATCCTCCAGTTTACTACATATTCTGTTAGTCCAGTCAAGTTAGACGCGAGCGAATAAAGTGGTTTCCATGCATTTGGTACGTCCTGTTGATGTATGGATTAGCTGTCAGTTTTGAAACTTCATTAAACATGGCTAATAGACGCGCAATCTATCTAAACATATTTAAAAACTATAAAGCAAGAATATGGATGGATGGACTTGACCAGGTTCTAGCCAATACAATTATGGAGCTACAAGAAAACTCTTCTTAAAGACCCTGCTGTTATGTTCAATATTATATTTAGGAAACTAGTATCCGATAAACTTGAATTCAATTTGTCTTGGTCAGATTAAAATGTCATTGCTTTTCGTTTTTCGTATTTACATGCGTATAACCTATCTAGAACACTTGGTGTTCTAGTCTCACACTAAAAACTTAGGGACGGCTAGCGTGGCGCGAAATTCAAAACAAACCAATTCCCTACCACAGTGTCAGATTAAAATGATTTTTGTTAAACTTTCATAAAGATTACATTTGTAATAAGCCTAAGCTTATCGAACTGCAGTATATAAAGTTCAGTGCTTTAGAAATGTGTACGCTATGTCGAATCTTTATTACACTATGTAACACAAATTTTGTTCCTGGACAGTATGTGTTATTTCTTAATTGCTTTTGTTGTAAAAGTACAGAAAATGGCCATTATTTTCTACAAACTTTGCTTTTGTGACCTGGATAAAGAAATTTAGAAATTAACCTATTTTTTGTGCAAAAACGGGCACATTTGCACATTTTCATTTACATAAGGTCTGAATAAAGCAACATATAAATCAAGATTTACATATATTTATACTAAAGTTATAAAAAATGAACAAAATGTTTAGAAGTGAGTATTTTTTCGAGATTTACGACTGTAATGTAAATCATTTTCACGTATCAGTTCCCAAATATTGTCTCCCATCATGTTTTAGTTACACACTCCTTGGCAGCGGCATTCAAAGTCTAGTATAGCTTGGTGGAAGCTCTCGCCTTGCTCCTCTGAGTATGCTCCCATGTTCTTCTTGAATTTATCCAGATGAGCGTCAAGGATATGGACTTTTAGGGACATCCTGCAGTCCATTTTGCCGTAGTTCTTCACCAGAGCCTTAACCAGTTCCACGTAATTTTCTGCCTTGTAATTCCCCAAGAAGCCCCGAACTACTACGACAAAGCTGTCCCAAGCTTTTTTTTTTTCCTACTTGGATAATTCTGTGCACTTCAGGATCTTCTTTATTTGTGGTCTAACGAAGACACCAGCTCTGACCTTTGCCTCAGACAATTTATGGAAGACGTCTCGTAGGTACTTGAAGGCTGCAGACACCTTATCAAGAACTGTGAGAAATTGTTTCATAAGACCAAATTTTATGTGCAGTGGTGGGAACAACACCTTTTGGAGGTCCACTAGTGGCTCACACTTGACATTGTGCCTTCCCACAGAGAACTCGGTCCGTTGTGGCCAATGCTTCCTGCTATAGTGCGCGGTGGTGTCCCTGCTGTTCCAAAGGTAAAGATAACCGCGAAACTTGGTAAAGCCTGCTTGGAGACCCATCAGGAATGCCACCATTTTGAAGCCTCTGATAACCTCCCAGCCATACTCATCATACTTCAAGGCTTCTAGCAAAGTCTTGACGCTGTTGTATTCCTCTTTGAGGTGCACCAAATTTTAAAGGGTCTAAAATTTGTATAATATAAAATCTTACTATTCAAGCAAGCAAAAATTGTTTGTCTTACCTTCTAGAGTTTTGTTGGTTTTTTTGCAGTGCTTGTAGGTAAAATGAGGTGCCCATGGTTTGTCTTGATCTCAGATAGACATGCCGAAATATACTTTGTAGACTTCACACATTTTAGCAGATGCTGTCACAGAGTACTTTTTCGTTGTTGTCTTGATAAGTTAGTCACATACAGAGCAGAATGCGTCTGGAGAATGCTTGCAGCTTCTTGATACCATCTCTGATAAAATCAGACAGGTCTGTGTGTTCACTTAGGCAGCTAGAATTAAACTGAAGTGGCGAGTGGTGAGCCTCTGTATATATATCACTATGGAAAGTTCTAGAAAAATTCTAAAAGGTTCTTGGAAATTCTCGTATGTTCTACAACATTCTAGAAAGTTCTTGAAAATTATTGTAAGTTTGAGAAAATTTTCTATCAGCTACTCAACATTGAATCTACCTGGAATGTTCTGGAAAATTTTGTTACATAGTGTTATTGAATGTTAATGTCGTATGTATTGCCATCTGCTAGTATAATTTCTGTTGAACTTTCATTATTATGGAAAGTTACCGCCAACTTGCAAACTTTCTAATGCAACTTATCTTAGTTTAAGGAGTCTCGTTGGCTACTATTGAAAACAAAACTTAAAATAACGTATCCGTACAGTTAATACATACAAGTCAATTATGTTAATAAGTATGACAACAAAATTTCTCTGTTTCTGTTTAATTAAAAGTTTCTGAGAAAAAGATGCCTTAGTTAACACTTAATGAGGTTTGATATTATTATTATGTAATATTTCATCTTTTCTAGAAAATTTTCTTCACAGTATTGAATAATAACATTTCAGTTATATGTATTGTGTTACTTAATGTCACTAATGTGAATCTTATACACTCGGTACCTACTGAATACATGAAGAATGATACAATTAAAATTAATATTGTGACGTATGGTTTGTATTTATTGTTATCAATCTACTCTGATATCTATGTTTAAGCTAAATTTATATTTAGAAATTTACATAATTTATACTGTTAAATATATATTCCCGCCTATTCACTAAAGTTGTAGAAGATTATCTAATGTAAAATCAAAAATATATGTGTGTACGTAAACGTTAGTGTATCGTCAAGTATTGTTGTGCAGGCTGAAATTTCAAGAAACTCCTCACGCTTATAAATGTAACCAATGAAGAAACTATATGTATCAATCTCGTTGGCAAGATAAATTGAATACGTATCGACATTTGTTTAACTTCTAACTCTAAATTACAATTTAACTCAGTTTTAGACTATTTGAAATTGTAATACGTAACATGTAATATCACCCCCTCTAAAAACACACACACATATACACAACTGAGTTTCTTCATTTATTATCATATAAATAACTTTTTTGATTATTGTAAAAATATTGTGAAAATAATTAAATTTAAATCCATCACCTCAACTCGTCTGGTAACGTAATATTGTTAGACAATCAGAGCGTGAAAACAGAAGTACAGGTGGTATGGTTAAGTGTACAACATTGAAAATGTTTGAAATGTGTGAAAAAAAAAACTAATATAATGTCCATTTCTCAAATATTTATTTCTTTCAATTAAAACAACTGAAACATAATCGCCACGGATATGACATCTTGTAGATATATTATTTGGCTTGTTCAGGAAACTGTTGAGTATACAAACAGTGTTTAGAGTGTTGTGTGTATTTTTACACAAATAATAACTATATAGGGAATATCACTTCTCGCATTGCTCATCTGAATCGTACTTTAAATACCTCTCTAACAGTTTGTCAGAATTTTACTATATAATTCTTTCTTTTATAACAATGTCTCTGTGATGTATAAGTCACAAGTTCTGAGAATGTCTAAAAATATCATAGCAAAAATGGATTCTCAAGACGTCTGGTGTGAGTTTTTAAACTTTAATTAAAACAAAGTAAAGTACAACGTTTGCAAACTCTCTTTGTTAACCTGAAGATGAGCTAAGAAGATAGAAACGTTGTTGTGTACTTTATTTAAATACCCATACCAGCCATCTTGAGAATATACATATTTTTACTTCAAGTTTGTATTTTCTTTCCTTCTTTCTCCTGCTTATTTTAAACATATATGATAGCTTAAAACCAAAACAATAGTATCAGTCAATTCCTCTGATGTGACATCGTTTCAAACAGTATCCACTTTTGTAAGTATTGTAAATAACTAGTAATAAACGATCATAATTCTAATGTAAACGATGTTATCATTACCCTTTGAAGTTAGCTTTCTTACAGCAATATAGTATTCCTGTAAAAAACTTAAGTATAGGGTGAAACCGGAATTACCAAGTCCTAAATACGATATAATGATGTTCCAAATGTAATATTTATTGTTCATCTGTTATTGGTTGGTGACAAAGAAAAACTTTTCAAAAAAGGAAATAAATGCAGAGAGGGCTAATATCAACCCTTTAAAAGTAATGCAAATAAGATAACAGAGATTGCATTTGCATCATTCTAATACAATAAGACAGCTCACGGTGCAAACGTAATGTTTTACCTTTTTGGAAACTTACTATCTTTGTTTGCTTGTTTTTTAATACTGTATTTCATTAGACATAAGAATGGCCAATATCAATCCTTTCAAAGCAATGGAAACAAGATAGTAGGGATGACATTTGGAACATCTTTACATGTGTGTTTATATAAAAGCTATTTAATCATAATTCAGTTTAATTTATCCTTTTGTCTCTCAACATTCTACTACACTGTGTGTCAGAGTTATTATATTAGAATGATGCAAATGCCATCTCTGTCATCTTGCTTGCATTACTTTTATAGGACTAATATTAGCCTTCTCTACATTTATTTCCCTTTTGAAAAGCTTTTCTTCATTTGTTAAATACATGCGTCCACTCTCTCCTATTTCACTTTTGTGATAGCCCACCTAAACGTTTCTTCTACTGCTCCTCTAATAGATGGCAGCACGTGCACAACACACTGTAGTTCGTAAATCCAGTAACATAGTTGCCGTTATAGTTTGTTTAGAGTTAGACCTTTTCTTAAATTTTATCAACACAACACCTTTATAATGTTTTACCTTTTCAATATAGATGCATTATTATTATACAGCAACACTACTTATATTTAGTTTGAGAAGCAAGAGCAAATCCTTATAGTGTTCCAGCTAGACCAATGAAAACCTTGGGTTTTGTAACGTGAAATGCAATAACATTATGAAACAAAATTTTTACTTTTTCTTGTTACTGAGCAGAAAGTGTTATTTCCCAATTGCTTAGGTCTAAAGTAAATGGAAAAGACCAATTTTTCTCTTCAAACTTTGCTTTTGTGACCTGGGTATTGAAATTTTCAAATTTACCCTTTTTCCAGAATATTCCAGGTAGATTCAGTGCTGAGTAGCTGATAGGGAATTTTCTCGAACTTACAATAATTTTCAAGAACTTTCTAGAATGTTGTAGAACTTACAAGAATTTTATAGGATATTGTAGAACTTCACTCTACAAGCTGGGTTCTCCTTCTGCCACAATGTGTCTGGTCTATGCGAGGCAATTGGAATTTCCTGTATCCCGAACGAGTGGCGCCTCTTCATTGATAGCTCATCCAGAAGCCTCAAAGCTCTGCTGCTCCATAATGGGAAGAAGTATCCATCTCTTCCCCTGGCTCATTCGGTGCACCTTAAAGAGGAATACAACAGTGTTAAGACCTTGCTAGAAGCCTTGAAGTATGATGAGTATGGCTGGGAGGTTATCAGAGACTTCAAAATGGTGGCATTCCTGATGGGTCTCCAAGGAAGCTTTATCAAGTTTCCCTGTTATCTTTGCCTTTGGGACAGCAGGGACACCACCGCGTACTATAACAGGAAGCATTGGCTACAACGGACCGAGTTCTCTGTGGGAAGGCACAATGTCAAGTGTGAGCCACTAGTGGACCTCCAAAAGGTGTTGTTCCCACCACTGCACATAAAATTTGGTCTTATGAAACAATTTCTCACAGTTCTTGATAAGGATTCTGCAGCCTTCAAGTACCTACGAGACTTCTTCCATAAATTGTCTGAGGCAAAGGTCAAAGCTGGTGTCTTCGTTAGACCACAAATAAAGAAGATCCTGGAGTGCACAGAATTCTCCAAGTAGGAAGGAAAAAAAAGCTTGGGACAGCTTTGTCGTAGTAGTTCGGGGCTTCTTGGGGAATTACAAGGCCGAAAATTACGTGGAACTGGTTAAGGCTCTGGTGAAGAACTACGGCAAAATGGACTGCAGGATGTCCCTAAAAGTCCATATCCTTGACGCTCATCTTGATAAATTTAAGGAGAATATGGGAGTATACTCAGAGGAGCAATGCGAGCGCTTCCACTAAGATGTACTGAACTTTGAACGCCACTATCAAGGAGCGTATAACGAAAAATGATGGGAGACTATATTTAGGGGCTGATACGTGAAAGTGATTTACGTTACAGTCGCAAATCTCGAAAAAATACTCACTCCTAAACATTTTTATATAACTTTCGTATAAATACATGTAAATCTTGATTCATATGTTGCTTTATTCAGATCTTATGTAAATGAAAACGTGCAAATTTGCCCGTTTTTACATAGAAAATAGGTTAATTTCTAAATTTCATTATCCAGCTCACAATAGCAAAGTTTGAAGTGAATAATGGCCATTTTCTGTACTTTTACAACATAAGCAATTAAGAAATAACGCATACTATCCAGGAACAAAATTCGTGTTACATGGTGTAATATGCGATGTGGCAGTGGATTGAATTGTAGTTTTACAGCACAGATAATAAAACAGCTTTATTTGTAATGAGAAAAAGTCAATCGTAGAAGGTAACGAAGTCCATTTACAATATAATTTATCTTCCAGGACAAAGAGAATAGAAAACCTGTAGTTAAAATATACCATTTTATATTGTTTGTGTTATTAATACCCTAAAATTTTATGTTTAATTTTGAGTTTGTCTCAGTGGTGCATAAAATATATAACCTCTGTGCCTGAAATTCTCAGAAAATAAAAATAAAACTTGTATATCTAAAAACACATATTTCAGTATGTAAAAATATGCGGTACTAACGTCATTCGTCTTTTAATTCTGCTTAATATTTTCTGTTATTAAACAGCAGACAATAAACAATGGTTCTGAATCAATCCGCATATTTCTTTGTGAAATGTAGCTATGGTGGGTGAACTACTCGTGTCTGTAAGTAAAGAGTAATTAGAATAATGAAATATTTTACATTCATTTCTGAAACAGTAAATTATTGTACTCCTGAAACAAATTCCATTTATTAAATTATAAAATATCCATGTAGCTCCACTTCTAATTCTTTCTGAAATTAGCAAAAGTAATTTCGAATATTGCTTGTCTTCCGACTTTTGCCTAATTAATAAATGTATTTCTGAAGACTGCAGATATTCAGAGCTCCGTTATGGATTTATATTTTTAATTTAAAGAGATTTAAGTCATTGTATTTGCTGTTACACGATATTTTGTAATGTTATTTAAAATTTGTTGAAAGCAAACTTCTAACTATCAGTAAAAAACAATAACAGTTTAAAATATGACTTATTACGATAACGTTTTGAAATTAGTGGGACTACGTATAAGCAGGAACTGGTAGTAATATATATTAATGTTTATGATTATACAATATTATATTATAATAATTATATATTAACATTTACAAACGTGCATTAGTAGCACAAATGTTAAATTTAGGTAACTAATAATGACTGTGTTGTGATGTGAAAATACCAATATAAATTTACATAAATCAATATATATTTCTAAAACTATCAAATACAAAATATGTAAACGGGCGATTTTTGTAGCCAGTCCTATAAAACAATAATTATGAAGTTGAAATAAGTCATAGAAGTCGTTGGTTACTCAAGCCCTCATCCTTGGCTAAATATTTAACTTTAATATATTTAAGTATTTTTCCAGTATATCAGGAAAGAAGGGCCAACCTGAGATAGTTGTACTAGTCTAACCCTGTTTATACTTGAAAAAATTTAAGAGAAAGGGAGGTTGAGGAAGAATAAAAAACTATTAGGGTAAGGGTATTAGTTTTGTAATTATTAAAGAAAATGGAAGAGCTTTGGAGTCTTGTAGAAATGTAGGGTGGTCTTATTCGACTATGAAAATAGTTTTGTTTTTTCGTACATATCATAAAAGGGTGAAGGTTTGGAGTTTTACATAATAAAATAAATTATAGTGGCTTATTTCTACATTAAGGTTGTATTTAAATACACAACTTTCCCACAACTGGCTGCAGACAGCGAAAGGCTGTATGATTTGAGATGTTGTGGGATCAAGCAATCGACTCTTAACCCTTAACTGATTTTCCTTATTTCCTGACTAATTTGACATCGGTATCTGGAACTTGACTGATATATGGAATATCTCCAAAGCATTTGGGTGGTAATATTGGAAAAAATGGTTTGATTTTTGAGATAAATAAAAAATTCAGAATTTAGAAACCTGCAAATAGGTATCGCAAAATAGTAAGTAAACATGTGCAAATGATTACTTGATATGGTAGTTACCTTTATACATTGTAATGATAATAAACAAAGCTAGTTGATACAGTTCATAATGATTTATTGTAGCTATTGGCTATTTGATCGCAGCGGTATGTCTTCGAACTTTCCACGTTAGAAACCGGATTTCGATACCTTTGATGGGCAGAACACAGCGTTGTTTGAACTGAATCTTTACTGTTTAATGTGTTGTTGTTGTATTTTCGAACATTCTTTTAGGGTTTGTCCAATTCCTTGCGATTTCTATTATGAACCATTATTGTGGTTCACGATATCGGAAAATATTTGTACTTCATGGTGTTGGTTTGCACTTTCGCTCCACAGAACAAATATTCCCTGTTTTTTGAACAGAAGGTGTCAAGTGTATTTTATACAAAGGGGTGCAAAAATAAATCCTTATAGGGCCTACTTTTGAGGAAATGAGCAGTGAAGCCATATTGGAAGTATCAAAAGTTATACTCTCCGTCACACTTTTGTAACGTTTGCCGAAAATGGTGTATTTTGATGGTGTTTAGAGCTGGTTTTACATCTTTTAGATATGTTTTATACATATATGGGCGCAATTTAGGGGCCACTATAGCTTCTGCTGCACCTTTTGCTCTGCCTACGGACATTCGTAGGAGTTTTTTTTTCCTTTTGTGTCTATCTATCTACAGAGTTGTATTTTTTAAGAGTCTACAATATTCCATGATCAGTGTGGTCTTAAACTAGAAGGGTTACCTCACGAAGTCCTTTTTTTTTGTAAACAAACTGCTTTCTTTGAAAAGTCAGAATATAATAAATCTCTCACACAGTTGAAGTTCGAAAAGAACCATAAAAAAGGCCATAAAAATGATTTTGTTGTTGTTTTTTTTTTAGAATTTCGCACAAAGCTACTCGAGGGCTATCTGTGCTAGCTGTCCCTAATTTAGCAGTGTAAGACTAGAGGGAAGGCAGCTAGTCATCACCACCCATCGCAAACTCTTGAGCTACTCTTTTACCAACGAATAGTGGGATTGACCGTCACACTATAACGCCCCCACGGCTGAAAGGGCGACCATGTTTGGCGCGACGGGGATGCAAACCCGCGATCCACAGATTACGAGTCGCACGCCTTAACACGTTTGGCTATGCCAGGCCGAAAATGATTTTACTACGTGCACTGAAAATGTAAGTTTTCCTATAGTCTAGTATAGAATTTAAAAAAAATCTTCTCACGAAACTAATGTCTTTCTCCCCTCCCCATGAAAATATGTAGGCGCGTTTATCTTTTGATGCCCTTGCAATTTTATAAACTACGCAGTGTCTAAAGTTACTACTGTATATTTAGATATAATTTTCCAAAGAGAAAATACGTAGCAATAATCATTCCTACAACAACAGTGTAAACCCCAAATTACTACCTACCACCCCAGACACAGCTGTTCAACTGACTGGTAAATTGTATTTCACATCTGATACACTAAAACCTGATCTCTCGACAACCTTCTATTTAGTGACTGTATTAAATTGAACTTTTAATGTTTTAATTCTCAATAAATAAAGGACATTCGTTTTTTAATATGATGTATTGTGTTAAAAAGAAAGAGAGAAATAATCAGAGAAGGAAATCCGATTTTGTTTTGTTTCTCGATCTTTCTCTGTTTTATTAGTTAATAAGCCCTTTCCAAATATAAAGTAATTTAGTGAAATCATGGGATGAGAAAAATCGACACTATTATCAAACGCCACAGATCATCCGTCAATCCAGTCTTCGTATAATCAGTATCCCTCGAGGCGTCGTTAGATGGCGCTGTTATTAGAAATTCTTCTATTCCACAGTTTCAGAGTTTCTTAGGAGGGGGGGAGGGAAGCAGTAGGCGTCGCATTTTCAGCAACTTACAGTCAGTCATTTTTACAGAGTGGTAATTCTAATGTCGAAAGAAATAAATGGGCAACATACAAAAGGCATATTAATGCAGGAATGCGATAATTTTCGTATTTATGCCATAGATTTGTCTTTTGTGACAGGTCTACCACGAAGACAGCAACATACGCTAGAGGATTTCTTCGTTAGATAATCAGCGAGACCTCTAATTTCTTCGTCCCTCGGTCACTGAAAACAGGAGATTTTTAGCTGCCCACACCCAAGTGAACCTCGCTGCGCCCGTATAACCGTCCCTCAATTATTCCCTCAGTCCCGTGTGATTCGGCAAGAATTATTCAGAAGCGATCATTCCTTGTAAAACCTTTATATTCTAATAAGAAGCTTAGTTGCAATTAATTATTATTACAATAATTTCCGATTTGAAATTGTTGGTTCTTTGTTAGCCAGCAGCATGATGTGGTAAGAACCAGTCACCATTTTGAATGGCCTTTGTTGTGCTACCAATAAAATATTAAATATGTAAGCCTTATCTCCAAATCCCCTGCTTATTTTTCTTTAGGCAATTAAATATATTTTTCAGTATCGCGAGAGTATCTTAATACATTAAACGACACGTTTATACGTAGTTTTTATTCAATTTTGCGTAGCGGGTGGTATGTGTACGCCAAAAAAGAAAAACTTAATTGCGAGCTTTTATCTTTTGTTTCTATTATTCAAAAACAGCGCGTTTTTATTGATTTGATAATGTTTTGTAACACTATGACAAGGTGGCTTAACTAGCCCTAACTACTGATGTTGAATTTCTAAATCACAATAAGACTTACAACAAGTGCTTTTGGATATCAATATCGCTTAAGTCGGAATTTTCAAACTTTTTTCTACATGCGACCCACTTGAGTTTTACAGTTCTAACATATTTCAGGAATTTTTATTGGTTCTTTTTATAAGTAATTCTAATATAAAAATTTGTTTCTATTTTAATCCGTCTTTTTCCACGATTCACAGTTTAGTAACCGCTGGTTTATTTAACTGTGGCCAACTTCTTCACGCTTGATGAGCATGCTGTACAGTTCTAACATCATTGTCAAAATATAACTGTGGTTTAATTTTTGAAAGGCCCCTCGGTAGGACAGCGCTAAGTCTGTGAAATTATAGTGCTGCAATCCGGGGTTTGATTCCATACAGAGGACACAACAGACAGAAAAATATGGTTTTGTTCCAAAAAACAACTGTTTTTTAAAGACCTATTCGATACAACTAAGTGAAAGAGGTAGGGCCTCATGAATTAAACCTTACTGTGTAAAGCCCTTTCAGTCGTTGGAGTCATGATAACCGAAACAGAGGACCTTTTAATGACTCGCAATTCTTCATACGATCAACTCCCAACAGAACGGCTTCGCCAAACAAGTACTAAACGTTAAGCACAGTTTATTTATGATATAGCATCACTCGAGCCACATTCTAAACAGTCCATCAGGTGCAAAACAGTTCGAATAATGGGGTGGGGTAGTAGTGGTTTGAAAGTAATTTTAGGAACCAAGAGTGAAGGTCAAAGAGAATATGGTATAATATATCAATCGCATAGCATTAGCTATATTCAGTGTTGAATAGAATATAGTATAATATATCAATCACATAGCATTAGCTATATCCAGTGTTGAATAGACCTATCACCCAGTACCAGGGCCTTTCAAGCCAGCTGAAATACAAAAAACATTTCTAAACTACACCTTCTTAATCTAGTCTGTTACGGGTTTTCAATAATTAGAAGAGCATATAGTAATAGTATTTAAATAACATTATATTCGTCATATCCATTATTGTTGAGGCGTTATTGTTCAATCCAGAACTCTTCAGGCCGTCTGCAATACAACAAACATAGCAGTGATTGTCTGTTTTCGTTTGTTTTTTTGAATTTCACGCAAAGCTACGCGAGGGCTATCCGCGCTAGCCGTCCCTAATTTAGCAGTGTAAGACTAGAGGGAAGGCAGCTAGTCATCACCACCCACCGCCAACTCTTGGGCTGCCCCCCGCGAGTGCAGCGGTATGACTTCGGATTTACAACGCTAAAATCAGGGGTTCGATTCCCCTCGGTGGGCTCAGCAGATAGCCCGATGTGGCTTTGTTATAAGAAAAAAACACACACACACACATATACTCTTGGGCTACTCCTTTACCAACGAATAGTGGGATTGACCGTTACATTATAATGCCCCCACGGCTGAAAGGGCGAGGATGTTTGGTGCGACCGGGATTCGAATTCGCGACCCTCAGATTACGAGTCGGACGCCTTAACCCACCTGGCCATGCCGAGCCAGCAGTGATTGAAACACCATTTTTATAAGTCATGTGTTACAATACAAATAGTGCAAATACCTTTTACAAGTTGGCGAAGAATGGTTGCTTTTATATTTGTCATAGACCTTATGGCTAGGCCTATTACATTTTTAAACACAGCATTCTCTACCTAAATCCTTAAAAGATTTTCCCAACCAAACCGTAATACATATGGTTACAAATTCAACTTAAAACACCATAATAATGCCAAATTATTACATATTATACTCTACTAACACCATGCAACACAAATGTTATTCCTGTATAGTATGTGTTATTTCTTAATTGCTTATGTTCTAAAAGTACAGAAAATGGCCATTATACCCTTAAAACTTTGCTTTTCTGACCTGGATAATGAAATTTAGAAATTAACCTATTTTCTGCGTGAAAACGGGCAAATTTGCACATTTTCATTTACATAAAGTCTGAATAAAACAACATATGAATCAATATTTACATATATTTATACTAAAGTTATAAAAAATGAACAAAAATGTTTAGAAATGAGTAGTTTTCAAGATTTGCGACTGTAATGTAAATCACTTTCACGTATCAGTCCCCAAATATAGTCTCCTATCATGTTTTCGTTATACGCTCCCAGGTCACAAAAGCAAAGTTTGAAGAGAAAAATAGGTCTTTTCCATTTACTTTTGGCATAAGCAATTGGGAAATAACACTTTCTGCCCAGGAGCAAGAAAAAGTAAAACTTTTGTTACATAGTGTTATGGGGAACACAGTGTTTAACAAATTTATTTACAATCACATGAAATACGTGTTACAAACCGTGTATTCAGTGCTGAACAGATTAGCTTGCATCCTTTGTCAGGTGTGATTTCAAACCACAGGTCTCTCACTAGAACAGCTGCATGTCTACAGATTCATCCGCTAAAAACAGGGTTTCGATACACGTGGTGATCAAAGAACAAATTGTGTAGTTTTGTGCTTGACTACAAACAATAATCAAACTACAGATTTCTGGAGAGATAAAAAGAAAAGAGGCAAAGTCAATCTATTTTTGACAACGAATTATAGATAGACAATCCAATCAGTTAATTGATATCTGTGTATATATATATATATGGAGAGAGAGAGAGAGACAAAAATAGTAAAATGGAAGCTGCTCAACATCTCTTATTGTGTATCTAATTCTGCCAAACATAAAAGTGTTTTTTATTATTTAATAGTGTCCACTTTGTGGGTTATTAATGCAACCTAGAGACCCAAATAATAATTATTTAACGTTCGTTGAGTTTCACTTCGTGAGATCAACTTTTAGGGAACAGACGCGCAAAACGTGACTTTACATTTGATAGCAATGCTTTATTTGTCATAGGCAACCCATTTTCCTGACACACAGTATCGATTGCAGCTAGTCATTATTTTTACATGTTATTTTCTCCTGCTTTCACTTAATTTTCAGTATCCTTTGTTCAACGTAAGTAACAAAAAATGCTGCACCAAAAACCTCACGATATTCGTCTTTATGAAATTTGATTACGAAGTGTTGAATTCGCACTTTCTGAAGTCAGGAGAAAAAAAGAAATCGAGTTATTTGAATTTCTTAAAAAATATTTTAAAAATGATACGTGAGTTCTGCCAGTCAGATAAATGTGATTACGCAGAATCCGAATCCTATATATTTCCCTGGAGCAAAATAATTGAGTACTGATTTAAAATTGACCGTTTCTTTCATTCCGTTGAAAAGACACTTTTGTTATGCTATATTACCTAATCTTTTGTTGCTTTACATGTTATCTTCCCGGGTGTAATTTTTGTATAACAGTATGAAAAGAGGACACATATGAAGTCGATAGATACTTGCGAAATAAGAGACTGATCGGGTAACCCCCCCATCCCCAATTTTAGTGAATCGTACGAAATAATATAACTTATTTTAAACATTCTTATCACCGTGTGCTTCGAAATAAGAAATATATAAATACCTATGGAGGAAAAAGTACATAATTGTCTAAATATTTGTAAATGCACATACAATTAATTCATAAAGAACTTAAACATAGCAGGCTTGTAGTATTTGTTTCTTGGGTCTTGTTTGTTTGTTTGTTTTTTGAATTTCGCGCAAAGCTACACGAGGGCTATCTGCGCTAGCCGTCCCTAATTTGGCAGTTTCAGACTAGAGGGAAGGCAGCTAGTCATCACTCTTGGGCTACTCTTTTACCAACGAATAGTGGGATTGACTGTCACATTATAATGCCTCCACGGCTGAAAGGGATAGCATGTTTGGTGTGACGGGGATTCGAACCAGCGATCCTCAGATTACGAGTCCAACGCCTTAACCCACCTGGCCGTGCCGGGCTTTTCTTGGATCTTACATTAAACTACACTGGTAATATTCTGGAGGGAGGGCAGCTAGTCAACACTGCATTCACCGCCAACTCTTGGGGTATTCATTCAAAATGAGCAGCAATACTATTTTTGGTAGAAATAGAACATCACGGTCTTGTCTTCAGTATTATACATATTTTTGGTAGTAATATAACACAGACCCTTGGCATCACGGTCTTGTCTTCAGTATTATACATATTTTTGTTAGTAATATAACACAGAACCTTGGCATCACGGTCTTGTGTTCAGTATTATACATAGTTTTGTTAGTAATATACCACATAACCTTAGCATCACGGTCTTGTGTTCAGAATTATACATATTTTTGGTAGTAATATACCACAGAACCTTGGAATCACGGTCTTGTCTTCAGTATTATACATATTTTTGGTAGTAATATAACACAGACCCTTGGCATCACGGTCTTGTCTTCAGTATTATACATATTTTTGGTAGTAATATAACACAGAACCTTGGCATCACGGTCTTGTGTTCAGTATTATACATATTTTTGGTAGTAATATAACACAGAACCTTGGCATCACGGTCTTGTGTTCAGTATTATACATATTTTTGATAGTAATATAACACAGACCCTTGGCATCACGGTCTTGTGTTCAGTATTATACATATTTTTGGTAGTAATATAACACAGAACCTTGGCATTACGGTCTTGTGTTCAGTATTATACATATTTTTGGTAGTAATATAACACAGAACCTTGGCATCACGGTCTTGTGTTCAGTATTATACATATTTTTGGTAGTAATATAACACAGAACCTTGGCATCACGGTCTTGTATTCAGTATTATACATATTTTTGGTAATAATATAACACAGAACCTTGGCATCACGGTCTTGTGTTCAGTATTATACATATTTTTGTTGGCCAAGCATGGCCAGGTTGTTAAGGTAGTCGATCGACTCGTAATCTGAGGGTCGCAGGTTCGAATTCCTGTGACACCAAACATTCTCGCCCTTTCAGCCGTGGGGGCGTTATAATAGGACGGTTATTCACACTATTCGTTGTAAAAATGTAGCGGAAGAGTTAGCGGTGGGTGGTAATGACTAGCTGCCTTCCTTCTAGTCTTACACTGCTAAAATAGGGACGGCTCGGTGCAGCGGGCTAACAACCTACTCACTTAAATACTTGTTGAAGAATCCGCAAGCGATTGCGGCCCTATGTTCCCAGATGGAATCTAATGGTGATAACTAACTAACTCGTTTGATTAATTAATAACTAAACCGAATTAATTACTTTTGGATTTGTTAATCGTCATATAATCAATTATTATATGAATGAATGGATTGTCATTTGTTGGATGGATAAGTTAATTATGAAGTAGCTAAATTATTGAACTGGTGAGTTATTATTTCACTGAACAAGTTATTAAATAAATGGACTAATGTTCAGCTAGGCAAGTAAATAGGTAAATATTTACTTGAAACAATTAATGACTGAATGTGTCGACTGTGGTGGGTTCGTGTATAAATACAGCACTGTGCAAAAGTGTTAGGACAAGAGAATATTTTGTCATTCTTTCCAATTTGGGGGGCTAATTCTACAATGCTATTAAAGAATGTAAATTTCAATTCTGTACTAATGTGTTGTTCATCCCTGTTCACAACTGATAGAATCAAGGTGAGAATATTTATCATTCTTTAGAATTCGCATATACTTGTACCAAGGACATGTCATAATGTTTCTGCCTGAATGAACATACGGACCAAACTTAGGGTCTGAAATAACTGTCATGGTACACAATGGAGTGCCTTAACTATGTAAGAAAGAAGCTGGCATTTGGTACCGGTACATGCTGGAAGAAACCAATTTAATAGCACTCCACAAGCATACCTTTATAAAAAGTGTCTAGCACTGTATATATATATATTAAGTTTTTTTATCATGCTACAACCCAAACAATTGTCAGAAGAGCAGAGAGTTCGCGTAAAAGCTTTACGTGATGTTGTTTGGACTCTCCGACAAATAGCTGCAGACTTGAAATGCTCCCCAAATATTGTCAAGTGCATCCTAGATTATGAAATCGAGACAGATAAATTTGAAAATAGGAAAGAAAAAGGTAGAACGCCTAAACTTAATTATACTGATGTTAAGTATTTTCGTTTATGCAGCCTTCGGAACACCAGGAAGACCGTTACTGATCTCAAGAAGGAGAAAACGGCCATGTACCCAATGACAGAAGAGTGTCCAAATCTACAGTATCTAGAAGACTTAATCATAATGGAATATTTGATCCTGTAACAGTTAAAAGAAACATTATTTCGAACTCCGATTATTGCCATAGGCCCGGCAAGACAAGGTGGTTAAGGCATTTGACTCGTAATCCGAGAGTCGCGTAATTCCCGTAACACAAAACATGCTCGCCATTTCAGCCCTGGGAGCGTTATAATGTTACGGTCAATCCTACTATTAGTTGGTAAAAGAGTAGCCCAAAAGTTGGCAATGGATGGTGATTACTAGCAGCCTACTTTTTAGTCTTACACTGCTAAATTAGGAACGGCTAGCGCAGATAGCCCTCGTGTAGCTTTGCACGAGATTCGAAACAAACAGTATTTTCATAAGAATTAAATTTTGCTGAAAAGTACAAAACTGGACTTTTAATGATTGGAAAAGGGTGTTGTGGACGAATGAGTTCATTATTTGGTTCAAAGCGTAAGTTGTACGTCCAATGGAAAAAAGGTGAAAAATACTCACCTCGATGCATAACACCTAATCGACCAGCACAAGTACCATCAGATACTGATCTATCAGGGTAAACCCAGTGATTTGTATATTATTGGTAAAGGATTCTACTGTCGCGAAGATAATGACTTGAAACCCTCATTCAACCAATGCAGAAATTACTTAGTTAAGAAAGAAACTGTTGGAGCACTCAAATGACGTAATGGCCCCTACAGATTCACAGTCTTAACCCAGTTGAGTAGATGTGGGATTTGACAGATCAAAAAACTAAATAAATCAAAAGCTGCTTCCAGGGAACTTTTGTGGGAATGTATTAGAAACATTTGAAGTAAAATCTCGAAGAAAATTTTGTCTTAATGTGTTGTAATAGTGTATAATAGTCTGCAATTATTAAAGCAAACGTAGGACAAACAAAATATTAACTGTTTGCTGACATCAGTCACTACCGTTGTGTTTCTGTTGTACTAAATGTAAAGTTTAATAAGATTTTGATATTTTACTTATGGTTTACATTCCATTGTTCTTTAAAAGTAGCCTAAAATTTGATTTTTGACTCTGTCCTAACACTTTTGCACAGCATGTAAATAGATGGATAATTATGGAAAATGATTGTATTGTGTTTAAACATGTTAGAATAAATTAACGAATAAGTAGTTGGATGGATAAACTGATAGACAGATTAGGTAATATGTGAATAAGTGAAATAACGAACAGAACTATTGAATAAGCAAATGATAGATATATGAAGAACTACGTGATTGAACATAGAATTTGTGACCGATTACATGGTGCAGTTCAAGTTGGTTTGAATAGATGGTTTAACAGTCAAAATATATATATTTTTTTAATTTCGCGTAAAGCTACTCGAGAGATATCTGTGCTAGCCGTTCCTAATTTAGCTGCCTTCCCTCTAGTCTTACACTGCAAAATTAGGGACGGCTAGCACAGATAGCCCTCGAGTAGCTTTGTGGGAAATTCAAAACAAACAAACAAACAAACATTAGGAAGTATATGTTTACAGTTTCTTGTATATTAGGAAGTATATGTTTACAGTCTTTTTTACATTAGGAAGTATATGTTTAGGGTCTCTTTTTTTTTTCTTAGCGATCATATTAAACTCTTTGTTGTTTAAGGGAAAACGAAATCTGACTAAAGGGCAATGCCACCTTTACATTTATTTATCTATTTTTCGCCTGGGCTTTGATTAATGGTTAGCACAATGGACTGAGGATCAAATGGTTCAAACTTCGGGATGTGATACTGTTAATCGCAATTAATAATTTCAGTAGTGGATGCGTAATAAAAGTGACAGTCAGCCCTATTAAGGAGTTTAAAAAGTTGGACAAGGACCTACGGTAACGGGTGTTTTTGATTAATTGTCCTCTGGTCAACAGTTAAAAGAATAGGAAAAGTTACGCTTGAATATTTGGGGTCCGTGATTTGGTTATTTAGCCTACTTGTCCAGAAAAAACATTCTTTAAAAAATATCAATTCCAATTGTAAATACTTCATTAGCTCAGTTGTATGTTTAGGTTTAAAGTGTTAAAATCAGTGTTTAATACACGCAATCGGCGTAGTAAAGATCGCTTCTTTTGTAGCGTTCGACCTAAAAACCAGCAAACCAATTAAAATATTTTGACGCAATTTAGTTCTGGCTTTCAAATGGTGTTTAACATATTGTTATTTTTATTATTTACACTCATATTAACAAACATAAAATTGTCGATGAAGATGAAATTTAACTGGGTATATATCTATATGTATCTGTTTACATTGGTTTTAATATAACTTTAACAGATTGCTCAAGAACAGTTTAATTTTAAAAAGATTGTAATAATTTTCTTTTCTTATACTAATTTATAAAATAGATTCTATGGTGCTCGGTGCGTGGACAGTAACTGTCAGAGTAAGGCTGTGGGTTCGCTGAAATCTGACGATCACATTTCACACTGATCGCTCGGACTAGAGAATTCAAAAAGGTGGTTGTGTGTACTGTTGTCTATTATATATTTGATGTTTCATTTGGTCGTTGTTTGGCCACGTGACCTGGGAAGATCAGGTACACCTGTATCTCCTCTTCCCTTCTTGACCACTAATTTGGTTCTTGAGTGTTGGATGAAGTCCGCATTAACTCGTTCTTACATCATGCAGTCACTGTATGCACGTATCAATATTTCATTCGCACAAGCGAGTGACCCTTTTCAGGCCATGTTCATAAATATATAACATCGATTTGTCGAGTTTTCTGACATAAACTTCTTTTTTTTAATTTCCAACATAAAGTTTTGTTTACAGAAACAGTTCCAAAATGTCATTAAAAACATATAGCAATAATCCTATTTTCACATTAATAATTCATTTTAAAATAAAATTAGCATCACATCCAGTAACTAATTTCCCAGTAGTATCTAACCATGTATTACATGAGGAGTTTACTAGTTGTGAAAGTGATTAAGTCTATTATCACCACTAACTTAGACAGAAGTTATGTAACTTCATGAATAACGAAGGGCTATCTTAGGGTATAAAAGTTATTTCTTTTATATGTGATTAAAGTTAAAACACTCATAAAAACATCAAGACACAAAATGTAAAACCGTAAGTTTGCATGTATCTTCTTACACACCCAACAAACCTTCATGCCAAATTTGGTGGTAGATCTTTCCACAGGAGCGAAGTAGTTGTAAATAAAATCCGCAAAAACACTTATAAAAACCCCAAAATGAAAAACTGAAAATCTATGTATATTTCTCCATGAACCTAATGAGCCTCCCTACCAATTTTGGTAAAATTTTATCCACATATTGTGAGGTATTTACATGGATATACAACAAACAGTAGTATTATATTTCTATAGATGGCGACAGTGCATTAGATCCGCGTTTGACGTATTCATGACATCATACATGCACCCTGAGAATGGAGAAAAATAAAGTTCTTCGTTATAGTAAAAAGAGGCAAAACGGGAAAATCGTGGCCCCTATTACAAATCTACATGCACTCGGAATAAATATTTCGCAAAGTTGGGGATTGCGCATCGCATAATAAGAACGTTTTTCCAGTATCATATAAGCAAGTGTTCCATTATAGTGTGATGTATGGTAAAGTTTTTCAATGTTTCTAATCATTCATTTCTGTTAATAGTTTTGCAAAACTACTGTTGACTAATTACTTTACCTCTTTCATTTCAAATTAGTTTCTATACTTTGCAATAGATGGCGGAAATGATGTGTGTGCGTGTGTGCGTGCGTGCGTGCGCACGCGTGTGAAAGAGAAAAAATTGAAATGCAGCTTTTAAATACAAATAAATAACTTTTAAGAGAGTTACATAACATTAAGTAATTAATTTATTCGCACTAACAATTTACCAGTAATTTCATAACTGCATCAAGTCGTAAAATTGAACATCAAGCTTTAAACTTTATTTTTTTTCCAGCTTAGTTATTTGAAATCTGGTTTATGACTTTGATTGTGAACTATAACAGTTATATAGTTATTTAATTTTCATTTGTTTCTTTACCAATTATGTGGTAAAAATATATTGTTAGTTGATTATTGGCAAAGGTTAGCCCTGTATTTGGAGATGGCGAGTAGGATTTTGATCAACGCGACACCAGAAAATATTATCCTCTGTGGGTGCATTATAAGAGTGACAGTTATATAAACTTAGTATTGATGATACATGAAGCTCAAGAAAACAGACCATGTAGTATGTTCCACCATCAATAAAGTTATTTCTTGTACTTATAATTGTTGTTTACCTACCCATTAATATGTTATCATAATTTGCCTCCTCACTCAATTTTACTGAGAATGTTAGGAAAGAAAAGCTTTGTTATATGTAACTAATTACAGCATTTTCGAGCTACATGTATATGAAAACGAAATTGTATTTCTTTGCACCTTAACTCCTCCGAAACCTATTGGGCCAATCTCAACCAAAATTAGTATGAAACACTATGAGCTATGTAGAATGCTTTAAGGGATCTCTTAACTCTATCTATATTTTGTAAAGTCTGTTAATCAATTTCTCCCAGTCTATTGAGACAGTTTTGGCATGTTGACGTTTTGGACAACGTTGAATATTCTAACGAGAATCAAGGTGAAACTATGAAAGTTGCTGTAAGGTGTTCAAGGGTGGGATTACCTCAGAATATGTATTTATTAGTAGAGAGAAAGCAAACTGCAAATGTTATTTATGAAGAAACTTTGCTATAATTTTAAAATTTTAAGATAAACTTTATGTTTAAGTTATTACTTTGAAATATATTATTTGTATTAAACCTACATTGTTTTAATTAATTTTAAGCATTCCCCGTCAGTTGGTATATATATAGTTCCGTCATCTCTGCTAGATTAACATAAAGGAATGTTCAGAGAACCGGACACTGGTTATATATTTAAAAAACGGCTGGTATGGATAGAGAAAGCACCAGTAGAGGAGCGAACAACGTTTCGACCTTCTTTGCACTTTTTAAATATATGATATTTTCTACAAGTAGATTTTCTGGTCGTCACGGATGGACACTGGTTAACAACGAATGGCAAAATAAAGGTATGTAGAAAATGAATGTACAACAGAAATGACTGTCAGTTCAACGACTTTTGTCATATCGATCTGGGTGTGTTGTTGAAATATTGTTTAACCTAAGACTTCTTTCTGAGATGGGTAATATTCACTTCTGTAGTCTACAAGTAACCCTAACCTGTCATTGTTATCTTAAAGAAGGAAAAAACTCATAACCTTCTCATGGAAGAACAATAAACCATACCAGTGGCTTTTTACTCACTTTTTGTTAGCAGAAAAACTCACAGATAGATAGAGAGTTTAGTTTTCTTTTTTTCGGCAATAACATACAGAGCATCATTCAGTCTACATGTAGAAACATTATGAACGTATTTCTTGCTAAGATGGTTACATTCTGAAACTACCGAATTTGTTGATACATTAGTTCTTGCCAAGATAGTTACATTCTGAAACTACCCAGTTTGTTGAAATAATATGAACGTTATTCTTGCCAAATGGTTACATTTTGAAACTACCCAGTTTGTTAATACTTTATGAACGTGGTTCTTGCCAAGATAGTTGCATTTTGAAATTACCCAATTTGTTGAAATAATATGAACGTTATTCTTGCCAAGATGGTTACATTCTGAAACTACCCAGTTTATTGAAATATTATAAACGTGTTTCTTGCCAAGATGGTTATATTCTGACACTACCCCGTTTGTTGTGTTGTTACATGTATTAGATTACGAAGGACAGATCCTATTCTGTAATTTAAATGTTAGAATAAACAACAATCAAGGTTCTTATAACCTGAAGACCACTGGTTAATAATTTCCAAGTTCTTGGAAACTTTGAGAAAAAGTTGTTATTGTTTTTATTTAAAGCTTGTAGAGTTTTGTGATGTTACATATTTACAGACATGAACATTATAATCTTTTCTTGGGCCACCCTTCAACTGATACCCCTCCCTTTTGTTTTCACAATTTAGCAAACAATTTCACAAATATAGTTGCGTCAAATTTTGAATTGATTGACTGAAGGGTAGGCAGCTATTCAACACCCAACGCTAACTCTTGGATTATTTTTATCTGTTGTTTTACGCGGTATATAGTTTTATACGGTATTTGGTTTAGAAAATACCTTAATTCCAAATTAATAAGTAGTTTCCGAATAGATACGTTGCATAGTTTTATACGGTTTGGGAAAATGACTTAGTAATGGAATATTTAAGTTCGTAATAAAGTAGTTGGCCCGGCATGGCCAAACGTGTTAAGGCGTGCGACTCGTAATCTGAGGATCGCGGGTTCGCATCCACGTCGCGCCAAACATGCTCGCCTTTTCAGCCGTGGGGTCGTTATAATGTGACGGTCAATCCCACTATTCGTTGGTAAAAGAGTAGCCCAAGAGTTGGCGGTGGGTGGTGATGACTAGCTGCCTTCCCTCTAGTCTTACATTGCTAAATTAGGGACGGCTAGCACAGATAGCTCTTGAGTAGCTTTGTGCGAAATTCAAAAAACAAACAAAATAAAGTAGTTTTTGACTTAGCTAAGGTTTAAATGTACGTGTGTTAAAAGAAGCGGATTGCGCTAAATTTATTCGCTTAATTTTGTGTTTTTAATATAAAAAAAGGTTTAAGCTTGGACAACGAAACGTTACAAATACACTTTTTTTTTCAACATGATTACGTACTGTTAACATCGGAAGTAACAAGAACAGGATATTCTTACCAATTTATTGAACTACGACCGGGAGTACAGAAATAGTTAAAAGATACTTGTGTCAAACAAACAACGTCAAGGATTACATGCTTTCTGTTTTTTTATTTTGTTTATTTTTTGCTAGAGGCACCAATTTATTCCAAGCTGATGGCTTCGTCTCATTGACTCATAAGCTTTAACAGTAGAATGTCACGTTTTGAAACTCTGTCAAACTGAATGTATTTGGACTGGTCGCCTTCTGTTCGGTACCCTGAGGTGGAGACTACAAAAGTCACGTGCCTATCAGCACGATGTCATTGGCATACAAAGCACCCAACGTGGTCTTTCGGACTAGGAACCGCCATGCCTCTAGCAAGAAAAAACAACTGAGTGAGATAATTACGCTTTTGATCTTCGCCGGCAGTTTTACTGAACCATTTTAATCAACGAATACCTGTTTAAATTTTCACGAACTTCATTTAAAATTTACTAGAATTAACAAAGTAAACATTAGGAATCGAACCCTCTTCCGTTTGTCCTTTTCCCACGTGTACATTGAGCTACCTTGTATTAGAATGAAAAGAGTTTGTGCTACTGTTGTACGATCACTAGAGACCTCTTTCTTCCTGCAGATCACTCGAACTTTATCTCTGATAAAAAGGTTTTAATCTTCTTAAATGACCTTTTCTACTTTCATGATTTTATTTCACAAGTTTCTTCGTTTCCGGGAGTTGTTTACGTTTCGTCTAAGACATTTTGGAACAGCGGTAAGTCTTCAGACTTACAACACCAAAATAAAAGTCTAGAACATATATGTAAAAACGGCTCGTTTCGGTTGAGAAAATTTTTTACGTAGAGAAGCGAACAACGATTCGACCTTCTTTGTGAACCTGACGATGACCGTTGTTACATATATTTTTTTTTCTACAAGTGGGTTTTCTCGACATCACTGAAAGGTCTCGAATTCTCTCGGTGAACACAACGAATAGCCCGATGTGGCTTTGCTATCAGAAACACACACACGCACACATAGTTTGAAACACAAGGATATTTTATCCACGTTGTGGAACCTCAGCCACGAAGGTTAAGAATAACAAACAAACAAAAGAAAAAAGAAAGGATGATGATAAATCATATGTAGATTAGAACACTGGACATGAAAAATGCAAGACAGACAACAACACAGAGAAAGAGATCATTTGTCCTCATGCAGAGTGAGAGTTATTTATTTATTCAGTATAATCATATATATTGTATTACTTTAAACTTTTTATTTACATATATTTTTCTGCTTTAAACTTTGTTTCTTCTTCACTGGAGAAACTTTTATGGATGTCCATGATCTGAGCTGAGTTTAGTTAATAGTTGGGAGTTGAGAAAGAGAGATGGTGTAACGCTACTGAGAATACTGTAACATACATTTACTGAGAATACTGTAACATACATTACGTTTAGTTTAAAAGTGTTATTCTCAACCTTAACATTTATATTTCAGTAGATGTTTACAGTTTCATAAGCTTTTTGACCATTTTGAGGACTAAAATGGCTCGTTAGGAAACCCTCCCCAGTGACTCGGCGGTAAGTTTGTTTGTTTGTTTGTTTTGATTTTCGCGCAAAGCTACACGAGGGCTATCTGCGCTAGCCGTCCCTAACTTAGCAGTGTAAGACTAGAGAGAAGGCAGCTAGTAATCACCACACATTGCCAACTCTTGAGCTACTCTTTTACCAACGAATAATGGGATTGAGCGTAACATTATAACGCTACCAAGGCCGAAAGGGCGAGCATGTTTGGTGTGACGAGGATTCGAATTCGCGACCCTCGGATTACAAGTCGAATGCCTCAACCATTTAACCACATTAACCAATGTAAACCATCCGAGCTTACATTGTAAACTCAGCTTTACAATAAATCATATCATATTTTTATACATTATTTATTAGTATCCATTACTAAACCAGACATACATCATAGCTTATGTAAATTATCTTGCCCTTTTCCTATCCCAGTAGGTCAGCGAGTAAGTCTGAAAGCTTAAACTTTTAAAAGCCGTTTCGATGCATAGGTGAGGGTGGGTACACAGTAATTATAGCCCATTGTGTAGCTTAATATTTAATAATAAACAAACAAACATTATTTTGCCCTATCATTGAAAATTCAGTACAAAATGTCATGATATGATGAAGTACACCAAAATTACAATTTCATTCAAAGTAGCAGTACAAAATGTATTAAAAAGTAATTCCAAATTAAAACAATTTTTTTAACTCCAGTAACAAAGTAGTTTAAAACCCCAAGTAATTTTACATAAATTCAGCTATATTTGCAGTGAAACAATAATGTATTTGAAAGTCTCCAAGTCTCCATCTACAGCACAAAAAAACAGGAACAGAATGAAATAAAAAAAAATGAATACACTGGAACTAGGTCCGGCAAGACCAACTGGTTAGGGCGCTCAGCTCATAATTTGAGGGTCGCGGGTTCGAATCTCTTTCACACCAAATATGCTCATGAAGACGTTATAATGTGACTACCAATCCCACTATTTGTTGGTGAAAGAGTAGCTCAAGAATTGGCGGTGGGTGGTAATGATTAGCTGCCTTCCCTCTTGTCATACATTTCTAAATTAGGGACGGCTAGCTCGTGTTACTTTGCGCGACAATTCAAAACAAACAAACACTGGAACTAAAATCAGTTATACACGATTACAAATATGTAACCTCATGTGCAAAAAAAGAAAGAAAAGATTATTAACTGGAATGATACAGTTTATTTTTGAACGATAGTTATATTTGTATAACATCTTGCAAGCTTTTGAAGCTTTTGACATGGAGTAAATACAGACACACACAAGACAGAAACGTAGAATAACAATATTTCTTAAACGTTGCAATGGTCACAATGAAAAGAATCACCACAAATAAAGTTATAGTCACAGTGAAACCTAAAGAAACAGAGTACAGCCGTAATGGGCTGTATTATGGCATTATGTATATATATAACTTTACAAGTAACAGAGAAATAGATACACACGTTGATCAAATGGGTTCGCCTGATTATTGTTTCAGTTGACCAATATTAAGACAGTTTCCATGTTGTTGGCAATCTTTCTGTTTGTTTTTACTCAGATAAATTGGTCCAGATGAAGTCCTAAGTGTATTGAAAGCTCTCAATTTACATTGTGGATTTCATCACTTACTCTACACTAGCGATCCTGCTGCCACTTTTGACAGTTATTAGACAATAATGTGTTCTTGAACAACAGTCAATCCTTATGCTAGATGTACACAGTTGGGTACCCTAGAACTAATAAGAAGATGATGGATTGTTCATGCACTTTGCACATTTTAGTGTTTTTCCCTTATCTTAGCAATCTTGAAAAGTTCGTTGAATATTAAGTTGTTTGGTTCATCCATCACTAAACCGAATAAAATGAGATGTCTGTTGGTGGTACAAACAATTTTTGAAGCTTACTGAAACAGTAAAGTTCTAACTGTAGCTGAGCTAGAAGTTGAGATGTCTGTTGCTGGCACAAGCACAAGTACTGAAACTTACTGTAACCAAACAGGAAGTTGACTTTGCTGCTTTTATCACAAACATTTATTGAATTTTACTTGCACGTTGAAGTACTTACTGTCTGAAATGGGTTGTTTTTTTTAATTTCGTGCAAGGCTACACGAGAGCTATCTGCGCTAGTCGTTCCTAATTTAGCGTGTAAGACTAGAGGGAAGGCAGCTAGTCATCACCATTCACCACCAACTATTAGACTACTCTTTTGCCAACGAATAGTGGGATTGGCCGTATAACAATGTCATGGCTTAAAGGGCGAGCATGTTTGATGTGATGGGAATTCGAACCCACGATCCTCAGATTACAAATCGAATGTCCTAACCATCTGGCTATGCTTAATCTATCTGAAATGAAAGTTGAGAGAGCTGTTATTGGCACAAGCAACTGTTTTAGCTTGCTATAAATGAAAGAGATACACTACAAAGTTGGCAACTCAGGTTAGAAAATTAACATTTCCAACACGATACCAAAAATAATAACATTGACAAAGTCAGCTTTTTGTTATGTTTGTTATGTCTCTTTGCTACAATTTTGTTTCCCGCTTTGCTAGTAATTACTATCCTATATTAGCTGTTTTAATCATTCAGTTTTCGTCAATTATTACAGACGTGATGCTTTTTTGTTAATCTACTGAGTATCTGAGAAATCAAAGAACACAACCTCCTCTCAGCTTCTGGTCTTGTATGCACACAGGTTACACAGACCAAATAACTCCTAACTTTTGATATGTTTATATACTCGTATATATATTTATTGGTCTTTTCTTTTAAGCTTTCGACTCCTTTCAACATCTATTCTTGTTCTTCACAAGGTACCAAGGGAAGGTTTTGTAGTTTTATCCTTAGCATCAGCTCAATGAATATTACGATAAACTTTGTTCTCATCAATGTCTTTAGGTCCATCCTCATTTGATATTCTGTTCAATGAATGTTCTAGATACTCATCAGTAATACAGTTCCACCTTATCCACATATGCAACCTCTTTACATATGTAACATGATATTTGAAACGTGTACTTCTACACATTAAAATTTTGGAGTATTAGACGTGATTCGGTCTATTTTCATCAAAGAGATTAATGTTTTATCAGTGAATTAACAATTAAATTCTATCTCCTTCACAATTGTTATTATTATCTCTCTTTCTAATGAATGATTACCTTCCTATCTGTTATATAGCGTGCACATCAACAACTCTACATATTCATGTGGACATTCAGAAATCTCTGGAGCAACTGCAGCTTGTACAACAGGAAATTTCACGTTTGTCTCCAATATCAACAAGTTTTGAGAATAACCAATAAATTGTTGGTCTATTACTTTTAAGCGAAAGTGAAAATCCCAGTCTGTCTTTTCAGATGACACAAACCTTCATAGTTTATACCATTCATTAGACTATCTTCCTGTGAATGATATAGTAAAGTATGCATCTTTATCAGAGTTGATAGTTGTCTCATTTGGGCACAAATCATACTCATGAAGTTTAATAACTGATACAAGTGTTTTTCTTCAGCTGCTACAAAGCAGAACCTCTAATTTACAATATATTTATCAGCCATGCACAGTACTGAATAGATCAGCTTTGGGCTACTTGGTAAAATAATTGGTTATGTTTCAGAAACAGTCCAGTGGTATATAGGCTGTAGAAGAGCATATTTTCCTATATCTCAGTATCTTTACTGAAATTTACACGGTACCTCATGTGTAATCTGGAAACGCCTGTCGTAGAACGCTTGAGATCATTATTCGAATGCAGTACGTGTTCCATAATTGCACAGAGACTACATTCGTTGCAATGCAATAGTTATTCCATAGCCATCTCTGCAGCAAACGATAAATAAATTATCTCTCAATGTTTTATTTTCTAGTATTATTATGCATCTTTGAAGCAGCTATAACAACATTTACACCAGTACTTTGTACCAAATAAGAATATTCTTCAAATAAAAATGTCCTTACTGACTGGTAAGTCTGCTCTGAATTTCTATACAATTGCACTGGATTATGATGTACTGTGAAATTGTGCTCCTGCAATACTGTTAATCCACCTATTGAAATATCTTCTAGTTTTAAACAGTTCTCTTCCATTTTTCGATATCATATGTAATGCTGAACATACATTATAGGTCCAAGCAATTCTTTCTTTGCATTACGCTCCAGCAGTCACTGGAATAGCAGTTTAAGATCCGACTTCCACCTGATGAAAAAATTAGTGTACAACTTACTACTCTCTTGTCACTGCTTCAATCTCAGTAAGATCATAGATACATATTTCCTGTCTATATAATGTAACTTTAAATTACTTGTACCCAAGTGGCCATCTGGTAAACACATATCAACATATTGAGCAATAATTAAATGGGTTATCTCTTCTAACTGTCCTCACACTTCTACAATAGTCTCTTACCAGTAACTTCAAGCACTCTAGAAGCCATGCATCTGCACATAAATCAAACGCAGATGAAGTAAATTTTAGCTGTATTACTAATTACAGTTACCTCTCATTCAACCACCACTTATACTACTAGGCCAGTTGATAACTTCATAATTGTCTGCCCAACATTAACCACCATTACTGGTATGTATTCTTATTTGAAAACGAGTACTGTCGGAACAAACAGGTCTTGGTGTTTGTGCAGTAACAGTGTATCTCTCGCAAGAGGTTTTATTACTCTATTTGCAGGGTGAGTGGGTGGGTATGGCATTTTATGGCGCAAACCAACTAGGCTATCTGCGCCTCGCAGGCTGTAAAAAAAATCAAACTACAATCATATTTGACCATAAAAACCTACTGCATTCAATGGGATCATTATCTTATTTTCTAAGTTTATTCATGTAGTTTGCTCTTCTAGGCATTAAACAACTTGTCATTTAATGACTTTACCACAGAACTGTCAGTCTAGTTTATAGATACTTCAGACATCACTAATATGCCGATGTTAGAGTCTAGATCTGCTGTGAATAAATTCACATTTCATGTGCTATGATCAACAGTAAAATACGTTCGATCTGTTCACCAGATTTAGTTAATTTCTTTTAGTTTAAATGAAATCAATATTCACTGCTTAGTGGGGTTGTTCTGTCAGACAAAGTTCTGGCAGCTCTAATATTGATTAAGGTCTCAATAGATATTTTACTGCATTTCTTTCCAGGTTGATAGCCATATTAAAACTGAAATCAGCCAGCTCAAGGTAGCTAATCTGCTGCCTCAGGTGGTATTTTTTTCAGTGTTTTCGTTGCTGTCAGATATTCGCACATAATGTAATTTGATTCTGTCATTCTGGCCAAAAATGAGGTATAAACAATCACATTTCACCACAGTGACTGTGTTAAGTATAGATACCTCAGTCATGAATTCTCTTGCACATATATTAATTCCTTGATAGATCTGTTGAGATTTCCTGGCTGGGTCTATTTTTACGTTAGTGAGATGTTATTTCAGTGACAACTGCCAGCTTTCTTCACTGAAGCAGCCTATCTGCTAATAAAAATATAATTCATGCATAAGTAATACCACAAGGGCTACATGCATAAGTAATACCACAAGGGCTACATGCATAAGTAATACCACAAGGGCTAATTTGTTAGCTGTTACAGCTATATTAGAACAGGCGTTACCATGTAAACTGTTTCCATAAGATGGTGGTTTGATTTATTGCCTACTACTAAAATAAAAATTAATCTTGGTAGATTGGTTCTCCTCCAGATCCAACCTGTATAGGAGCTTTTCCAAAAGAAGAATCCTAGCTGTACAACTGACTTTCGCCAGGTGCTTCACCTATCTAAGGCTGGAACATATGGCATTAAGAGGAATCACTGTACAGTTTAATCTAAATAGCTCAAGACTGCTTCATTCTAAAATGCTATATTTTAGTTTTTCCCTTTTGTTATGTTGATAATTTTAAATATTTTTGCCTAATCATACCTTGCAAAGTTTTATTAGGTTAATTGCTATGTCAATGGTAAGATGTTACATTGAATTATTTCAGAAATTTCTCTGTGGGGTTTCAGTGTGACTTAAGTTATTTGTTCAATAGGGTTGTCTCACCACTCCTAACAGTTCAACAAGACATTATCATTAACCACTATTCAATTTGCTGTACAAACATCTCATGAAATTTCGAAACATTATTTAATTGTTCCTGCACTGAAGCTGCAGCCCTAATAAATATCTTAAATTTTTTATTCCAAGTTTCATATTACTGTCGTAATATGTTTAAATTAATGGCTAAACCTACCACACGTACGTACTTCTAACTTCAATGGAAACTTTTCATCTAAGACATTTCTAACATACTGATAATTCCACATTACACATTGTGAGAGAGTTTGCAATGTGACGTTTCTATTAGAAAGTTATAAGACATCGATCTCGTTGCCAAAACTATCACAATAGCTTCTTACTGCTTAACAGGTGTAATAGGAGTTTAGGCATTCTACAACATTTTCCTATTTGTCTATAAGAAGTTAGGAAAAACATTTGATATGTGTTGTTAGAGATCAGTAATGAAAATAAGTTGCAGACAAAGTAAAGACAGCGATAAAGTAGCGGAATACAAAAGGACAGAAATATAACTGCAAACTGAGTTGAGTGCTAAGTTATACAGTAGTTAATATAGGCGATACTTTTTGTGTTGTTTTAGCTTCTTCGCTTAACTTTACCCCTACTGGACTGATATATACATTTAGATGATGGTTTTACTATGCTGCTGCTTTGCTTTTTTCTACCAACATGGAGATCAACCATTTCTTGTTTTGTATTTCGCGCAAAGCTACTCGAGGGCTTTCTGCGCTAGCCGTCCCTAATTAAGCAGTATAAGACTAGAGGGAAAGCAGCTAATCATTACCACCCACCGCCAACTCTTGGGCTACTCTTTTACCAACGAATAGTGGAATTGACCGCCACATTATAACGCCCCCATGGGCGAGCATGTTTGGTGCGACCGGGATTCGAACCCGCGATACTCGGATTACGAGTCGAACGCCTTAACACGCTTGGCCATGCCGAGCCAGGGGATCAACCACTTGAATTGTATCCAGTAATATGTGTGAATCTTTTGCAAATATCAAATTATTGAGACAGCTTAATGGTGGTATTTTGCTTACAGGGATTCCAAAAGAAGAAGCATTATAACTTTCCGCTCCATCCTTGCCCTAATCGTCAGAAATCTGAACGCCCAGTAAGTCTAATGCAGAATATTTTTGCTTCACGAGCCAACATACGTTCATCCAGTTCTATAGTTTTATATGTGATGTAGGAATCATTTATGGCTATGGTGACAGGTAACCATTCACCATAGTTTATATTTTAGTAGACATTTTAGTGGTAATACCTGTTTCCTATTTAAATTGATACTTCAATACTAACTCCAACAGTTGGCATCTGTAACTTCTTATAGATTAAGATTGTTACAGTACATAGAGCTCTGCTTCATCTTTAGATGAATTTATGCTTTTGTTCATCTTACTAAAGCTAAAGATTGCTTCCATGTCTACACTTAGTTGTAGGTCCAATAGAAACTGCTGCCCTATGCTGCTGGCACTATAGTTGCATTAGTTAATGTACCTGCCTATGTACTTTGCCTATGTTTTCATAAGTATAGAGTGAGGTATTGTTTTTATCATAAATGATTGACAAACCCATCTCTTTGGCTCCTGTGGCCACCATAAGCTTGGGGAATTATCAAAAGGAAAGGCTTGTAAGATAGCATTGTTACACAATTTTTTCTCTTTCATGTTTTGGAAGAGGGTCACCTATAGAGAGCACATGTTCAATTATGTGCAACCGTTGATACCTCTAGCTGGTCTTGTTCGTGTCTTCACCACATGATCTCAGCCTGAGCCTAATTTCATGGTTTTCCAGGCTGTTTCAGTATCACTGTTCCATCATTATTGGACAGTTTTTGTAGAAATGCTTCCTTGACTTCCTCTCAGTGGCTGAGAGATACTGGAGGCGATAAGGGCGATGAGAAAGTTTGACGTCCTTGAATGAGTGTCTAGGCTTTTTTATATGATTTTCTTCCAGCTTCATGTGAACCTCGCACAGGAGGTGTTCTCTGCTAACATTATATTTATTAAGACAGGTAGAACTGGCATTCACGATAGGATTAGCAAAAGTAATCTACATACAGATGTCTCTGTTGAGATGGTGCTCAGCAATTCTTGTGTGTTTACCATGTTTAGCAATATAAGATTGGTGGTTATAGCACAAAACACAAATTGTAAAAATTTACGTATTTCGCTTGTATCCTAAGTGGAACATCTGACATAGATATCTACTACTGCCAGATATATAGAAGAGTTTTTAGACAGGTTAATCAGGAACTTCTAATCTTCAGCATAATGTCCTGTATTAAATTGTATCTACACATTACTGATTAGAATATGTGTTGGCAACATTGGGTGAACTATCTGGACTTCTTTAACTTATAGTGGTGACTGTTCTATTGAGAGACGTCATATATAGTGGATGTTGTTCTCATGTTGAACAGTGATGGCTATTATAACTTCTGGGTCAATACATGGTATGAATATAAAACTCCTTTGCGTTTTATGGTTTAGCTTCTTGAAAATTTATGATGCTTTAAAATTTAGAAAACTTCTCAAAGGTATATTTGATTCCTTTGGTCCTCTTGTCATAACCTATGGTAATATTAGAGCGGGAAAATTTGATACATTTGCTAGACACGCATTGTTTACCAGATTGGTGTTAGGCCTCGGTACCTTTTTCTTTCCAATTTCTTCTGGTCAGTCAGATGCCCTGCTGAATGTTCAACATTCTTTATTCCCTGAGGGTCGCGGGTTCAAATCCCCGTCGCACCAAACACGCTCGCTTTTTCAGCCGTGGGGGCGTTATAATGTGATGGTTAATCCCACTATTCGTTTGTAAAATAGTAGCCCAAGAGCTGGCGGTGGGTGTTGATGATTAGCTGCCTTCCGTCTAGTCTTATACTGCTAAATGAGGGACGGCTAAGGCAGATAGCCCTCGGGTAGCTTTGCGCGAAATTCAAAACAAACAAACCATTATTTCCACGAGCATCCATTTTGGCACTGATTTTGATACATCAATTTTTGTGTCATTAACCACTTGCTATTTCTAGCCTTGCGTGCTTTAATAAGGCAGGTGAGTTGTGATGCGTCAGTTGTCTGACATAACGGGATGGTTATTATTATTATAATCGGCACATACTAGCCAAAAAAAAAAGTATAAAAATAACATTTCTACATTGAGAAGCCTTCCTGACACAGAACGCTATGCTGATAAACCATACTTACAAATGATAACTTGGCAATCCGATGTTTTATCCGTCCGTAAGTGGCAGTGTGTGGTGAAATGGCCTCTCTGCTTGATGACCTCGGTATTTGTCTACTACAACTTGCAGATTTAAGTTGCCTTGACAATTGGGCTTATATTCCAGAGATTCATCCACACAGATGCCACATTTAACTTGGATTAACTTATCGATACATTAGTTCGTAAAGGCAAGTGGAAGGTGATATGTTATTACTTTACTTGAGGACAGGATTACATTAGTTCATAAAAGCAAGCGGAAGGTGATATGTTACTACTTAACTTGAGGATAGGATTACATTAATTCGTAAAGGCAATCGGAAGGTGATATGTTATTAGTTAACTTGAGGATAGGATGGCAGACATATCAGTAGATAAAATCGAAGGAAGAGCTAGATACAGGCAGAAAATAATTTATATAAGAACTTTTAAATAAGAATATTATTGTAGGTAGAAATAAAGAACAGTAAAGGACAATAATAGAAAATCCACAGAACTGGAGAGGACACCATGGGTGGCACGTTCTACCTAACTGTATTATTCTCGTTAGAGCACCCTCTGCCTCCTGCTCTTGTCTCATAAAATAGTGAAATTACATCGTTACTGTTATGTATAGCGCATTCATGACCCCAATCGAACTTCGGAGCGTGTTCTAGCGGCAACAACACTAGATTCACGAATCCTAGGATCCATTGTTTGTGCACTCTAACACTAGGCCACGCTTGATTTGATTGTGAATCTGAGGGATTTGTTTTTGATTATAGAGAAAAACGTCAGATTATCAAAGTGTTTTTCTTGCATAAACGTTTAACGTGTTATTTAATGTTTTGCAGTGTCTCAGCGGTAAGTTTCAGGACTTGTTACCTAAGGTTTGAGGTTTAAAGCTCTCAAGCCTGCCTGTTTTTTTTTATGAAATTATTGACTTCTGTTGCTTCTCGTCTCTGTCAGAACTCAAAGCAGCTATGCGCAGTTAGCCCTCTTAATACGGCTCGGCAAAGCCAGGTGGTAAAGGTACGCGACTCATAATCCGAGGGTCGTGGGTTCGTATCCCCGTCACACCAAACATGCTCACCCTTTCAGCCGTGAGGACGATATAATATGACAGTCAATCCCACTATTCATTCGTAAAAGAGTAGCCCAAGAGTTGGCGGTGGGTGATGATGACTAGCTGCCTTCACTCTAGTCTTGCAGTACTAAATTAGGGGCGTCTAGCGCAGATAACCCTCGAGTAGCTTCACACAAAATGCAAAACAAACCCAATCATCTTAATACCTTTGTCAAAAATAATAAAATAGTGAAATAATAAAAACAAATTGATTTTAACTATCGTTCTTAACAGAAAACTGAGCCTGGCTACAAATAATTTATATTACACGTACAAAAACATGAAAATTATCTTACTTAAATTACCTTCTGGTGACATTATATTTAAAAATAAAGTTTAATTACGAAAACATATAAGTGTCACTAAGTCATAAATCACGTATCTGAAACATTAACAGCTATTTTTTTCTAACATTCATCCATTGTTCGGGTCACGTGTGTCTTTAACGTTGAGAAATAGTTATTACATTTTAAGTTTTTGCAAATTTTTCAGCGTTAAAAATAAAACTCTTATGTGAATACTCCTGATTTTAGTCTTCATTCTACGCCCTTTTCTCTGAATCGATCACATATTCTCTTTTATCCATTTTCCTTACGAAATAATTTTGTAAGAAGCTTGAAATTCCTGAATTCGAAAACCGTAGAGTTACACATACTTCGGGAAATTTAGTCATAAAGACTGAAAACCGTTTGTTTGTTTTATGTTTTGAATTTCGCGCAAAGCCACACAACAGCTATCCGCACTAGCCGTCCCTAATTTAACAGTGTAAGTCTATAAAGAAGATAGCTAGTCATCACCAGCCATCTCAAACTCTTAGGCTACTCTTTTACAAACCAATAATGTGAAATTATAACGCTCCCATGGCTGAAAAGGCGAGCATGTTTGGTTGATGGGGCCTCGAAACAGCGCCCCTCAGATTGTGAGTCCTTAACTACCTGACCATGCTGTTTCGAAACCTTTTCAACAGATCGTTTCACAAAATTAAATTTTCTCTGTTGTGCTTGGTTGTTGCCTTGTTATAACGCTAAAAATCGGAGTTCGATACCGAACATATGTAGCTCTGTGTTAAAAAACAAAGAATCAAACCTCGGATTTTTACTGATACAGACAATTTACGTTTGTCACTTGATTCTCCTTTTTGAACTTAGAATTGTTCTGAAGAAGAAAAACTTGCTGGATATCGCAATTGGTATCTCGCCGGCTTTAACTCTCTCTTTGTTTTATATTTCTTCAGAAAAAAATAAACGTTAAAAAGCCACAAAATTAATGAAATCTAGTGTATAACTCTGATTAGAATGTAATAAATGCAGTCGTATAAATGCTCGTTTTTAGGAAGTTTCAACTGATTAGTATACATTGTTATATGAAGGCTGCCTTCAATTATGATGTGAGCTCAATAGATGGCGCGAATTTCGCTCGATTTCGAATATTTTTGCCGTTTTCTTAGTGTGTACACATTTATTTTTTTCATTTTTCCGAGTAGTACGTTTTACAGCAGGAATTTTGTTAATTAAGAAGGTAAATACAAAAGCAACGAGAGCCTTGGTTTTACTTTTCTTTTGTGTATAATATCCGCCATTAGTTCGTCGAAAATTCCGCTTGGAGTAAATAAGGCTGCATAATAACGTTTGTGTTGGAAATATAAAAAAGTTATTCATTGTACTCTATTGTTACTCATTAGTTTAAGGAACGAGGAATATAAAATATCATTTGAAAGATTTATACCTCAATAAAACTGAACTAAGATGGCCGTTCTTTGTTTGGAGTATGTAGACAATAGCGAGTTTTCAGTGTCTCGAGTATTTTTGATTTATTCCGTATTAAAGATTCATTGATATGACAAGTAATCGATAGTTTTGCATACAGTATACAGGATGGATGACAGATGGTAATTATACCTACAATCACGAAAAGACATACATGTAAAAGTAACGTAAAGTTTATTGTTTTATTATAAATACTAACACAGGATTTGATTCTTTCTTTGTACATTTTACAAGGATTAAACTCCAAATTTTAGCATTATAAGCCCTCAAGCTTGAAGAAGGGGTGTTGATGATGTAAACAATGATGAGGGAGAGAATATCTTAAACTTGAAATAAGTTAAACGTTACAATGTCGTATATAATTATGTATTACATGTGACAAACATTACATTCTACCTAACTTTGATGTCTGTCAATGTTTTCAATCGTGATGATTAGAACTTATAGTAAGAAGAGTTTGTCAGAACTTTAAAAATTAAAAACTATCAATCATGTTCTGCCATTCAGTTACAGGATGACCTACTTATTAGCGTGCCTGGACTTTTAGTCCATAGGATCAAGTACAGGTATTGCCACGCTCCACACTTTGATGCGTGTGCTTGATGTAGCAGTAACGGTTATATTATGAAACTAAACCGTTCAGGTACATTTTTACTGGACAATTTTTTAATTCATGACTCTAACGGCAGAGTTAATTTACGACTTGAACGATGTTATTTTAATCTGAAATAAAGTTGTTTCATATTATTACATCATCAGTGTTATAAAGAAAAAAAGAGTCTTGAACAGGTTTAAATTTGTTAGACCTAGTTCATAATTGCGAATATGGTGCAGTATTTGTCACTGCATCAACAGAAGTGTTTTTTGTACTTAGCTTACATGTGACATCACATTCTAAAAATTAGACTGAGAATTCATCTTTTTATTATAAAAAGTAAATAATTTTTGTAATTCCCTTGTCACCTAAAGTAAATAGAACCTTTTCCACTTTATTATTACCTCTTTATTATTATTATTATGACAGCTTGTTTTGTTGATGTTTTTTTTGTTTTGTATATGTAAACAGTGACATCTATGGTTAATTTCTGCTATTGAAACTGCCATCGTAAATAAGGTATTGGGATACACAAGTTTGTTTCAGAGTTAATGAAATACTTATATGGGTAACTAACTATATATGGCATGCATAAATAACATGTCTGAAACAACGACTGTGTATACTGAAATGCGAGAAAAACTAGGTATAGGAAATATTACAATTAATAACGACGCACCAATTATATTTGAGCTTTATTATCAAGCAACAGAAATTATTACAACAGGCTGACTGACTGTTAGTAGTGCCATCTTCCTTTCGTAGGTTATTACCGTGCGCCACGATTTAAATTGCCTACTTCAAGCATATCTTACATTTATAACAGTCTCGGATTTTCTTTTGGCCCTTTTTGAAACTTCCCTTCATCAATTTTTAGTATTCATTTCTCAATATACCTCAACGGCAGATCCCTAAGGCTTATAACGCTAAAACTGTGGTTTCCATACACATGGTGTGGTTACCATAGATATCCCATTATCTTGTTTTACGTGTAACAACAAACAAATAAACAATCATTACGCACTCGATTCGAACCATAGATCTCTTCCTAAGACCGCTTTTTATTTCGTTAAGCCTGAGATTGTCTAGTGGTTAAGACACTTGATTCGCAATGTGGAGGTCACGGGTTCGAATCCCATCAATGAATATGTTCCACCCTTTCCTGCCGTGTAGGCGTAATAGTGTGACAGTTAATTCTCTTATTCATTGGTTTAGAGGAGCCTAAAGGTTGGCGATGGGTAGTGTTAACTAGTTGTCTTTCTTCTAGTCTACCGCATCTAAACTAAAAACAGCTAGTTCAGAGTGCTCTTAGTTAATTTTTGCGTACAATTCAATAAGCAAATAAAATCGTAGTTTTAGTTTGTTATTGATTTTATATAATACATTTACATTTGTAATTTCGATATTCCATTTCATTTTTTATTATTCTTCGGACACACCAGAGATCGAAATCACTTGTTTGGGATATGGTTTCTTCATCAAATCTCCAGGTTTTGCATCCATATGTCAACCGCGGGACTATCTACATGTCATATCAGTTGATTTTAAAATATCAAGAAATTCGAGTGCTCTTTACTTCTGAAGAAAAACAGTCAACTTTTCCAAAACACTAGAATTTCTGAGTCTTTTCGAAAATCTACCTAATTTGTTTGGTGACTTTTTGTGCTAATTTTTCGTTATATTGGCCTGTATGGTGGTTCTGGGGACGGGAGTTCGAATTCCCGTCCCACCAAACATGCTCGCCGTTTCAGTCATGGGAGAGTTATATGTGCCAGTCCATTTCACTATTCGTTGGTAAAAGAGTAGTTCAAGAGTTAACGGTGGGAAGTGATGACTAGCTGCCTTCCCTCTTGTCTTACACTGCTAAATTAGGGACAGCTAGCGCAGATAGCCCTCGAGTAGCATTACACGAAATTCAAAACAAGCAAACAAATATTATGCGAAATAAAACAAAAATATCCAAAATAACAATTTTTCGTCATAACGTACTGGATGGATCAGGACTTCATGTCATCATAACTTACTAGATGGATCAGGGCTTTGTGTCATCATAAGTTACTAGATGGATCAGGGCTTTGTGTCATCATAAGTTACAAGATGGATCAGGGCTTTATGTCGTCATAACTTACCGGATGGATCAGAGCTTCATGTCATTATAAGTTACTGGTTGGATCAGGGTTTCATGTCATCATAAGTTACTGGCTGGATCAGGGTTTTGTGTCACAATACTGTATACCTTACTCATTAAACAAATCCGCTGGCCTCCGAGTTCCCACATTTTGGAGGGATCCCATAGTAGTTATCAGCATGGTTAAGACCTCCATCCTCCATGTAATTTTGATCTAAAGTCACTATAAAGTCTATTTTAGTCACTAATGTCAACACCGTGAAAAAAAAAAACACATTTTAGTAGCTTTTTATTGGTTTCTAAGTTTTATATATGCTTCATCCTGGAATAAAGATTTTACTGTTCTTTTTTGTCTCTTATTCTCAGCAAGACACTTGTAAATATTTAACACTTTATTGTAGCTAGAGAATAATATTATTTAAATAATATTAATCAAAGAAGCCTTACTTATATAAACAACTTAAGCCCAAAATAAACCAATACAAAGGAACACCTTTATACCTATATTAATAAATATATCCAACATCTAAGCACGCCCTCTACATTACTACACTCAATTACACAACCGTCTTCAAACATGTGGTCAGCTATCGGTAAGTAACTCTTTCTTTCTTTGTGAACATGACGATGACCGAAGAAGGTCGCAACGCTGTTTGCTCCTCTACTAGTGCTTTCTCTACTCGTACCAGTCGTTTTTAAATATATAATATTATTTGTTAACACCTTTTTCTTATTTTTTATGAGCCTCTAGAAGTCAACGAGGATTAATAAGATAATGATTTTACCCTAAAGACACGTGCTCGTACAAAACGTTAAGGGGTTTGATTGTAGTGTCTTCAGAATGAAAGTAATCCTGCTATCTAACTCTGTCACGGTTATCTAGTGTTATTTTAGAAAATTTATGCTTTTATTTGAATATATCGTTGTTAAATATACCACTTGAGTAGATGGGTAAATAGGTGGACGGACGGACGGATAGACAGACATTTAGAGAGAGAAGAAAGGAGAATAAGATATCCGATTTTCTAGTCTTGTTTTCGTGATGACCACCTTTTGATGTTATTACTTCACATTCTCTCGTTGTGTCAGTTTATGCTCTACGTCACACAGTACAGTGTGGATAAAGAATCGCTGCTGTTTTCATTTCTAAACGCGTAAACACAAAACAAACAGTCAAGAAACATTTGAGTTTCTTTACAAACACACACTCCTTGTATCGAATTTTGTGTGTGCGTGAGTGTGCAGGGCGTCGTGCAAAATGAAGTACGCTCGTTTCTACAGTTCTGTCTTTGCTTTTTCCCTTCGGGCGAAGAGGAATATTCTCTCATTCCTCCTCTCTTTCATTTTGATGAAGCTCTGTCACACTACCGGTCTTACTGAGAAAATAAATACATTATAATGACGTGAGAGTTATAACGTACTGCCGGAGGACATATAGGAGATGGCACGAACTTCACAGCGCGTGCGCAACATTTCTAAACCGAGAAAAGCTTACAGTATGTATGAGACAGATCAACTAAAATCGAAACCAAGGTGAAATAAAATCTATTTGTTTGTATTATAAATATCAAAACTTCTATTTGTTGAGTGCTAGACAAATACTTATGATTAAATTCATAAAATATTTTATTCACTGTTTTCCCTTCTTTCCCCTTTATCTAAGACCATCTGATTGTCATCAGTTTATAACATTGAACTATCTACATGTAATCACCGAACAACCAAAACGATATTGTTACTACCTAAAATAAACGCACCGTTAAACCAATAATGGATGACACCATATATACATATATATATATATATTCCACTTTTCCTTCTCTGTTTTCCTCATTTCTAGTTGTTTCCTATTATCCTGTTCTTAGCAAAGACTGCCGATCAGTCAACTTTGCAACAGCAGTGAGCCTTAGGCCTATTGATTCAAGCATTCACTGAAGTTCTATCGAATGAGAGGTCTTTTCGCAGTAAATTCGCCTAAAGGTTCAGAATATCTTGTTGGTGTATACTGGAAGATTCATAGAGAGAACTGTGTATGTATACATATATAGTGATCTTTGTTTCCCAATAATGCTACAGTTTCATCAAAGTATATGTGTGTGTGTGTATATATACGTATGTGTGTGCCCGTTGTCTCGCTGGCACTGTATATTACGTAGCAAAGTCGAGTGTTTACGTAATACTGTTTCTTTACGTTAAGCTTTGAAACACATAAAATATGCTGTGGATTCTGTAGTATGATCAAGTGTAAACCTAATACTGTTTCTTTTTGCTGAACTTTGAAGTATGTGTAGCAATACTGCAGATTTTGTAGCACAATCGAGTGTGTACATACACAATACTGTTTTGTGTTTGTCTCATAACCAGAAGTTTGCTCTAAGTCTAGATCTGGTGTACATTTCTCGATGAGATGATAAAATGTAAGTATTAAGTAGCCTTAATTACAATTCAATAAATGCTTAACATCAACAAAATTACTTCTCAGAAAAAAAATCTTTACAGATATACCTGAAAATTCATTAAACTTGTTAACCTCCTAAAGCAAGGTTAACAAAGAAGATAAGAAGTTTGAAGGAAATGTCGCATCTAACAGCTTTGTATTGTTAATTATAAAATAACTTAAATAAAATAAATATAAAAACGCCAAACTCACATTTATGATTTAATAATCCGTCTGGCAAAAACACAACAAAACCTACTGTGTTCGTAGCGACACCTATTTTATCGTGTAGAGGTTTCCATCTTGTCAGAAGGTGAAAATCTTCTCTTAGTCAATTTCAACATCGTCTCGAGAGCAGTACATAAAGAAGTACCGTTCTCATACGAAATAATATTTATCTAATTAAATTTTAATATCTGTAAAATGACAAACAACTAGAAAAGTTTCTCTTGGAAAGTAGAATAACTAATTCGTCAGGCCTTGAGGGAAACCTTTTGGAAATAGTGAAACAATATGTAGGATCAATAATTAAAGACATTTTAATCTCTTTCATAAACAATGCGCATGGCTAATGTTTAATCTGTGGTTAGAAATCGATTTTACCCCTTACTTCGAGATAAAAGTGCTGAAAACAGTCATATACCTATCTTTATCCAATAACAGATCCATCAAAGACATGGTAACAAATGTAATATTTTATTAAATACTTGAAGATGGTTAATGGAAAAGGAACTTATGGGGAAAAGGTAGACAATAAATAATAATTCTAGCGCATCCTCTAAATGGGCAGATCTACAGATTATCTAATTCCAAATACCTGTTGTGGGTTCGAGTCCCATTTAGTGTCAATGTTAAATATTCTCGACTGTTTCAGTTGAAATTTAATGTTAGAGTTATGATTTATATATATATTTTTTAGAAGCGACAAGTTAACGTAGGTTTCGTTACGTAACTGTATGTTAAACACAACATGTACAATTAGTGATTGTTGTATTAACGCATCTTGTTACTCGCACCTTCCGAGTTTTTCTCTGTTTTAATTTATTATTTTTGTAACGTTCTTATGGGAACGTTATAGACCACTCTTTGGGTACATAAATAAACGTCAAAAATTTATTTCAATAGATAGATCTAGACTGTATGATTGTGGGTTTAGAGCATATATTGGCGATTTTTAAAGTGAAATTATCACAGACTGTATTGTAGTATAAAGCAAGAAGAATAATTCGTCTTATGAAATTGTGTTCGAAATTAACTGAATCAATTGATGTGAACTTTGGCGGAAAAGAGACAATTATCTAAAGCTTTGGATACAACTGTGGTCACAAACAGTGTAAAGAGCATTTGTTTGACTTGTTTTAATATATTATTCTAAAACAGGCGGCTCTGTGCTGTTTGTTTATTGTGGAAATTTATTCTCAACAAGTCACAGAAACTTACTATAAAGAATCCGACACACATATAAAAATTGGGTTTCTTATTGGGGGTAATTTCACTATAAAAATTATTCAATGTGCTATATAGCTATATTACAAGAAGTAGAACCTAAAAATTATAGTCATTTAAAGTCTAATGTTGTATCAGAACATTGTATACGTTGAATAACGAATGACTTCTTAACTGCAACCTAGTACTGCGTCAAAACAACAAATGACTCATTTTTTCATGGTACCGGAACGTGGCCTCGTATTTAACGTGCAAAATTGCGAATCCGTGGATTCATGATTCGCGATCCGTTGCTCCAAAAATCCTTCATGCACCTTGGGTCCAAAAAGTGACGATCAAATCCGTTATTCCATCAAAGAAGATTAGCTTTGTAGTCGATTAGTTCAACGTTAAACGGCTTTATGCATATAGCCCTTGAGCGTGTTTGCTTGAAACTCTGAAACAAAGAAACAAACGATCATTACTGAATCATATTTTACCTCTAGCAACGAACCATTCTTCAAAGACGCTGTTGTTGATTTTACTAATAATTTTCAACTTGTGATCGTAAAATCACTGTGAAAAAAATTTATAGATATTTAAACTTGTCGCTTGTGGCGACACGCCTCGTATCAGGAGTGACACACCATATATACTCAAGACAAACCAAAGTCTGAAAAACTGACTTCTCAGACTTGGTATTCTAAATGATATTTGTACTTTACATTCAACGATCTGCATCCACATAACGCCTGCTTGAATCCACGTGAAAAAAAAAATAAGGTAATTGATTTTAAAATGAACAATACTTGATGTCTCAACGTTAAGTGTCCTAATTAAAGCCTGGTTATCGACAGTATCGAACCGGTCAATCGTTTCTAATTTTCACTATGATTCTATATATCATTTGTTTAACAAACACGTTTCAGGGACAGACATGAAAAAATTTAGTTTATTATACCAGAAGTTAAATGGGCCCGGCATGGCCAGGTGGGTTAAAGCGTTCGACTCGTACTCTGTGGGTCGCGGGTTCTAATCAACCGTCGAACCAAATATGCTCGCCCTTTCAGCCATGGGGGCGTTATTATGTGATGGACAATCCCACTATTCGTTGGTAAAAGAGTTGCCCACGAGTTAGCGGTGAGTGGTGATGACTAACTGCCTTCCTTTTAGTCTTACACTGCAAAATTAGGGACGACTAGCGCAGATAGCCTCGAGTAGCTTTGCGCGAAATTCAAAGCAAACAGAAATTAAAAGTATTTTCGTTAATTTTCTCTTTGCTATATTATAATTCGCAAAGTAATATTTGGTACCATTATCTTATTGATTTAATATTAAATTTTGATCAGAATAAATATAATTTTTTGTGCAGGTCACTTGTTGCCCTTGGAACTTCTTTATCCATTGCTGGTTGTTTTTAACCTTGTGTTCATAATTGCACTCTACTACCTGTAACAATATTTTAAGAAGGACAATGTGGTCAGCTTTAGGTCATACTTTTTAATACACTTTCCATACATCGTCTGCTGGACAGGGACTTCAAGTTCCAAGAACATATTTAAGTAAACCAATGGCACAAAGGTTCACTGATTTTTTCGGTGTTTTCTTTTAATTTGGCGCAAAACTACACGAGGGCTATCTGCGCTAGCTGTCCCTAATTTAGCAGTGTAAGACTAGAGGGAAGGCAACTAGTAACCACCACCCACCGTCAACTCTTGGGCTACTCTTTTACCAACGAATAGTGAGATTTACCATTATATTATAATTCCCCCATGGCTGAAAGGTCGAGCATGTTTGGTGCGACGGGGATTCGAATCCGCGACTCTCATATTACGAGTCGAATGTCACTGGAGCTGTACTGAGTGGGTCGACAATTTCCAATTCCTTCGGTAGTTATTTTTGCCATTAAAACAGACGATTCTTCGGATATATATATAAAAGCTTGTTAACGTTGGGTTTGTGAGCCTTCATCAACATAGAATCCTTGTTATAGTACTATCTTGTTAAGGGTACAAGGATATCTACTCATTATAACCTTTTTAATTTTTCCTAAAAAAGGCTTTTTCTTGTGATCATAACATTCATGTTCCGAATGAAGGTGTGCTTCGGATTGACTTATACGTTCGTTTCTCTTTCTTCTTTCGAAATTTTTTTAAAACAAAATCAACATATATTTGATTCATGGCGACTTCCTGAAATGCAACGCCACAACCAGATTTGTCGCTAGACGCTTATATACGGGAACCCCGCCCCTAATTCTCAGTTTGTTTTTGTTTTGTTTTATTTTAATTTCGCGCAAAGCTACACGAGGGCTATCGGCGCTAGCTGTCCCTAATTTTGAAGTGTAAGACTAGAAGGAAGACAGCTAGTCATCACCGCCAAGTCTTGGGCTACTCTTTTACCAACGAATAGTGGGATTGATCGTGACATTATAATGCCCCCACAGTTGAAAGGGCCAGCATGTTTGGTGCGACGGAGATTCGACCCCGCTACCCTCAGATTACGAATCGAACGCTTTAACCCACCTGACCATGCCAAGCGTTTTTCAGTTGATATCTTGGCAAATGAGAATAGAAATTCATAATGGACATCATACGGAAACATCAAAAGTTCATGTGTCTATGAACAGAACCTGTATATTTCAAACATGTAGCGATGCCTCTGGTCACAACATGTAATGATGTGGCTGAAAGACGTAAGATACACTTTCCTTTAGAGTCGGCATGGCCAGGTGGTTAAGGCATTCGACTCGTAATCCGAGGATTGCGGATTCGAATCCCCGTTGCACAAAACATGTTTCCACTTTCAGCTGTGGGGGCGTTATAAAGTGACGGCGAATCTCACTATTCGCAGGTAAAAGAGTAGCCCAAGAGATGGCAGTGGATGATGATGACTAGCTGTCCTTCATCTACTTTCAAACTGCTAAATTAGGAACGGCTAGCGCAGATAGCCCTCGTGTAGCTTTGTGCGAAATTCAAACCAAACCCGGGGGGAAGACTTTCTCGTAACAAGAACATGAGTTTTACTAGGACTGTGCGTGAAGGCTTGATCGTATCTTTATTAAAGTAGCTTCTAAATATAGTACTAAAAATAAAATTCTTAAAAGCTGTTATTTTTGATAAATAGTACAACTTTTAATATATAAAAACACTACAGTGTATATCAACACAGCCTTAACACTATTCCCGTGCAACACTTCCCAGGAAAAAAACTCTTTTATAGAGAATGTTCACTTTTCTAAATTTTTTCAATGATTTACGAAAGCTGTGATTAGTGATTACAAATTCTAATAAAGTCAGTGTTGCTAATTGCGTTTCGGTTAATATACATTAAAATCCAAAGATCTGATTACACCTGTTAGTAATGAAATTTACGTTAAGTTTCTTTCCCTAAATTCGGTAACGACTTTTATCTGTTACTGAAAGCCGTTTTAATTCGAGAAAAAGTTTTCCAGATTTTAATTACTTTCCAAAAAAAAAATCTCGTAGAACATATTTGTTCTCGTGAGTCAAGTAATGATATTTCACTGCTTACGTTGGTATCTCAACATAAAAAAGTAAAAAAAAAACAGAGTTTTAAAACCTTACGATTACTAAATGATAAAGTTAAAAAATCCCTAAATCCAGATATACTTCAAATAGAAGTGGCAAGTTCGTTAAAATTGCAATTTAAAAAAAAAATGCAGTATTTTTCTATCTCTATACATGAACGCACATGTATATATATATACATATGATATTCTAGGTTAGTTGCAAATTTAAGTTCTTTCAGTTCGTCTATTTCAGAATTTTCGCGTGAAGCTACGAAAACGCGATACAAACATAACTGTCCTTAATTTTGCACTAACGGACTCGAGAGAAGGTTCTACCCAGTCAACAGCATACAATGAACTATTTGACTTATCTGATCGAGTAGTGAGGTTCGGCCCTTTCCTTTGTCAGTACAGTTACGGTACCAGAATGAAGTTTGATTTGGTTTTGAATTTCGCACAAAGCTACACAAGGGCTATCTGCGCTAGCTGTCCCTAATTTAGCAGTGTAAGGCCAGAGGAAAGACAGCTAGTCATCGCCACCCACAGCCAGCAATTGGCCTACTCTTTTACCAATGAATAGTGGGATTGACCGTAACATTATATCGCCCCCACGGCTGAAAGAGCGAGCATGTTTGGTGTGACGGAGATTCGAACCCGCAACTCTCGGATTACGAGTCGAGTGCTTTAACCACCTGACCATGTAGGGCCCCAGAATGCGGGGAATAGTTTTACAAACCATGAATTTTCGAAATTACAGTCCATGAAACATTAGCGACAAAGTCACGTATAGCTACGTGTAGACTGTTTCTTTCTCCGTAAAGAGATAGATACATGCGTATTTAGTTATTTTGTTTCTATTTCTATCCATTGGCTTCTTTAAGCGTAGCTTTTGTTACAAGGGCGAACCTTGTTAATGTTTCATAAAATATTTTATAACTTGTCAAATATCATGAAAAGTTCTTATTGATAGCTAATAAAATATAAAGAAATTTTAAACTTATTTGTTTGTTTATGAATTTCGAGCAAAGCTACTCGAGGGCTATTTGCGCTAGCCGTCCCTAATTTAGCAGTGTAAGACAAGAGGGAAGGCAACTTGTCATCACCACCCACCGCCAACTCTTGGGCTACTCTTTTACCAACGAAGAATGGGATTGACCGTCATATTATAACGCCCTCACCGGCTGAAAGGGCGAGCATGTTTGATTCGACGGGTATTCGAACCCGCGACCCTCAGATTACGAGTCGAACGCCTTAACTCACCTGGCCATGCCGGGCGAAACTTATTTGTACTGTAGTATACACTTATATATGTGTTGTTTATTTCGAAATCGATTAAAAATATTCAATAAAAACATTATTTACGAACTTACTCCCACCTGCCGCTGGCTCAGTGGTAAGTTTGATAATATGATATAACACAAATTTAGGGTTCGATCCCTTCAAAAGGACACACTTCAGATAAACCATTATACAGCTAAAACATGTTGTTTTGAATTAAGCACAAAGCTATACAATGGGCTATCTGTGCTCTGCCCACCACGAGTATCGAAACCCGGTTTTTAGCATTGTGAGTCCGCAGACATACCGCTGAGCCACTGGGGGCTACAGCTAAAACTAATTATCTCAGATGAAAGTAAATCTAAAGTTAAGGAGCTAGAACTTGATTGGACGTTTCAAAGAGTTCATTTAAATTTTACTTTATTTAGTGTTTTATTAATTACAAATGTAGAATAAGGTCTAAGAGAACACTATTTTACCCTAATTTGTTTTTAAATAATTGTTTCCAAACAAGGGATTTCTTTTGTTCTCTCCACTCAGTGAATCTTCTCATATTTCGTAAGCTTCGAAATTAATTGTTGTGGCGGTAAAATTGTACTAATAGATTAAACGAAACAACTTATCTCAGAAAGTATTTGTCGCCAATTTAAATTGTTACTGATTTTTTGTTTCAGTTTGAATTTTTCAAAACACTTTCAAACAAAGTTCGAAATGAGAAACCGAGTTAGGCTTACTGTTCAACTGACCAGGATTCGCGTATTGACGCATCTACGATGTTATTTGGTAAAGGCGGACCTTGTTCTAATTTAATCTTTCTTTGTTATCTCGGGCCCAACAGCAGCGAGTCTTAGCTGAAAGGGTTTTCTGGAAAATACTGCAAGATGAGCTACACGGGTGCTCATCGAGGATATTAAATTAATTCGAACAAATGAGATTACGTTGACCAGCGACAAGGGATGCAGATAATGGGCCTAAAGGCTGCAATCAATTCCAAACTGTCGGACCCAAAGAAGCAAGAAAAGAACATAATAATTACTTTGGTAAACATAAACAAGTAGTCTTTAAGCACATAGTTCGTAAGCAGAAAGAGATCCAGATGAGACCTGGTGCTGAGATTGTTTTGTAAATGAAACGTGTAAATAAGAGACCCCCATACATTATAATTTGTTTTTCTTTTCTATATCAGAATGACTCTAAATTTGTAGATAATTGGAATGGATCTTATTTTAATTATCAAATCAAATTTCCTCGCCTCATCTAAAATAAAACTAAAAGACATTAGGTTTAAAATATAAACAATTCGTGCCTCTTACCTACATATCAGTCCATTGACAATTAACTTACACGTGAAAAACGGCTTCAGGAAACAATTTCTAATGATTTTTAACAGTTGCTTTCAACAATTTTAAGGAAAAAGACTAATATTTGAATCGGCCAGGTGGTTAAGACCTTGACTCATAATCTGAGGGTCTCATGTTTGCCCTTTCAGCTGTAGGGGCGTTATAATGTAGCTATTAATCCAACTATTTCTTGGTAAAAGAGCAGCCCAAGAGATGACTGCGGTTGGTGATGAATAGCTGCCTTCCCTCTAGTCTTACACTGGAAACTTAGGGACGGCTAGCGCAGATATCCCTCGTGTAACTTTGTGCGAAATTCAAAATAATATTTGAATTCTAAGGATGGCGTCATCTAGTTTACTACAAAAAGCCAATATCATTATTTTTTGTGAATAAATAACATAGTGACTTTAATTTATCTTAAACTACCTTTTTGTGAATTTTCTTCGTATGTATGATGATTTCAAACATATACACAGTTTTAGAATATTTTGGTCTACCTTGGACATATATCCTTCTCTCATCATCTTTCCCAGCATTTCCTGTCTTCAGCAGTTTCTTTTCCGTCTTTTCAAATTTTTACCGACAGGAATGATGCCTAGTAAACACAGAAATAATTACCAAAATTTTTATGACAAAAAATTTAATTATCTCAAAAAGTTTTGAAATTGTTTGTTTTTCATAGTCCACTTGATCTAGAATTACCTAAGGAATCTATACGGATTTCTATTGGGTTTCTAAGTACATGTTTCCAGCTATTTATACTTGTGGATCCGTGATTTTGTCGGTCACGGGTATCTCAATATCATAAAATACACAGAAAAAGTTATTTTTTATAACATGAATAAAATAAATATTGAAATTTTCGTTCGTTCGTCTCGAATTAAGCACAAAGCTACGCAATAGGCTATCTGTGTTCTGCCCACCACAGATATCGAAACCCGACTTTTAGTGGTGTATGTCCACAGACATACCGCTGTGCCACTGGGAGGGCAATTAATCTTTAGTACGTAGGTTTACTGTACGTTTTCTCATTAAGTGGTTCAGCAATAAGCTTGACGGATTATACGGTAAAAAATAGGGGTTCAGTTGCTTCGTGGGCACAGCATAGACAACCCATTGATTGTTCTCTTACCAGTAGCTCAGGGAATAATCCAAGGATTTGTAATGCTAAAAATTAGTGTTCGATATCCGATCTAGGCAAAACACGTATAGCTCACTATGTGACTCTGTTTCTTATGTAGAAAACAAGTGATTTCATCGTGCGTTCTGACAGAAGATTATATAATTATTCAACGTATGCAAGTGCATGATATGCAGACAAGTCAGTGATTTGACGGTTAAAATTTTAATAAAAACATAAGTTATTTTGGAACAACTATTTTGGGAGTTTATTTCAGAAATTCATCAAAGGTATTCATCGTCTTGTGGTGAAATCTAAATATGTTTTAGGCACAAACAACTAATAACTTGAAAGGTCTTCGTCACGTGACTGTCCCACGGGACCAGAGCCCTGAACCTAGTTTCCAGAACCGCGAACACAAATATTTTTGTAATATGCCAAAAACCACTTTATTATATGCCGTAACTACTGTGTGCTGCACTCAAGCAAACAGAAAAACTTTCATGAGCGAGAGTTCTTACTTCCGAAGGAAATACTTTATATATTTACAGTTCTGCCCCCCGCTAGTACAGCAGTAAGCCTACGGATTTACAATGTTAAAATAAGGGGTTCGATTCTCCTTGGTGGACTCAGCAGATAGCCCTATGTGGCTTTGCTATAAGAAACACACACACACACTTTTATAGTCCAAAGGTTTAACGATAACCTCCTAATAAAATTTACCCTCAAGTTAATGACTTCTTTCAACAACGTTTCGCCTATCTTCTGTGTAGAATAAATAGGAAAACCTATAAGTATCAGTGAGGTTTATGGCATCACTGATGTTGTTTTTTATTTACATTATTATGACCCTTGTAACCAACAAAGTTATGGACTGCAGAAAAATTAGGCGCGTTAAATAGTTCTGGAAAAATGTGTTTAAAACCTGGTGAGTACTCCTGCGAGGTCATAAGAACAACTCTCAGTAATTATAGAATGAAAATTTAGTGCACCCAAGACTGTTGTAGTTATTTCCCAGTCAGGTGTTTAGGGTTTGTCTCACGAAATACCTATAACTATAAATGTCAGAACAAAATACATTGTACACGTGTTAGTCATAAACACTTTTTCCTCTTGCACTTAAAGACACTGAGTTAATTCAGTGAAACGTCGTATTTCCTCTTTATTTATCAAAATACTGAAAATATTATGTCATTTTGAGATCCTTTTTTAAATCGATGTCGTTATAGAATTACCTTGTCTTGTCTGACGGCGTTTTTCCAACACAGACCAGGGATGGTGTCCTTGTTATGTTCAGTATGGTAGAGTGAGGAGACGATATTACAACACAGACCAGGAATGGTGTTCTTGTTATGTTCAGAATGGTAGAGTGAAGAGAGGATATTACAACACAGACCAGGGATGGTGTCCTTGTTATGTTTAGTATGGCAGAGTGGAGAAACGATATCACAACATAGACCAGGGATGGTGTCCTTGTTATGTTCAGAATGGTAGAGTGAAGAGACGATATTACAACACAGACCAGGGATGGTGTTCTTGTTATGTTCATAATGGTAGAGTGAAGAGAGGATATTACAACACAGACCAGGTGTGGTGTCCTTGTTATGTTCAGTATGGTAGAGTGAAGAGACGATATTACAACACAGACCAGGGATGGTGTTCTTGTTATGTTCATAATGGTAGAGTGAAGAGAGGATATTACAGCACAGATCAGGGATGGTGTCCTTGTTATGTTTAGTATGGCAGAGTGGAGAAACGATATCACAACACAGACCAGGAATGGTGTCCTTGTTATGTTCAGTATGGTAGTGTGAAGAGACGATATTACAACACAGACTAAGCATGGTGTCCTTGTTATGTTCAAAATGGTAGAGTAAAGAGACGATATCACAACACAGACTAAGCATGGTGTCCTTGTTATGTTCAGAATGGTAGAGTGAAGAGAGGATATTACAACACAGACTAAGCATGGTGTCCTTGTTATGTTCAGAATGGTAGAGTGAAGAGAGGATATTACAACACAGACCAGGGATGGTGTCCTTGTTATGTTTAGTATGGCAGAGTGGAGAAACGATATCACAACATAGACCAGGGATGGTGTCCTTGTTATGTTCAGAATGGTAGAGTGAAGAGACGATATTACAACACAGACCAGGAATGATGTTCTTGTTATGTTCAGAATGGTAGAGAGAAGAGAGGATATTACAACACAGACCAGGGATGGTGTCCTTGTTATGTTTAGTATGGCAGAGTGGAGAAACGATATCACAACATAGACCAGGGATGGTGTCCTTGTTATGTTCAGAATGGTAGAGTGAAGAGACGATATTACAACACAGACCAGGGATGGTGTTCTTGTTATGTTCATAATGGTAGAGTGAAGAGAGGATATTACAGCACAGATCAGGGATGGTGTCCTTGTTATGTTTAGTATGGCAGAGTGGAGAAACGATATCACAACACAGATCAGGAATGGTGTCCTTGTTATGTTCAGTATGGTAGTGTGAAGAGACGATATTACAACACAGACTAAGCATGGTGTTCTTGTTATGTTCAGAATGGTAGAGTGAAGAGACGATATTACAAGACAGACCAGGGATGATGTCCTTGTTATTTTCAGTATGGTAGAGTGAAGAGACGATATTACAAGACAGACCAGGGATAGTGTACTTGTTATGTTCATAATGGTAGAGTGAAGAGAGGATATTTCAACACAGACCAGGTGTGGTGTCCTTGTTATGTTCAGTATGGTAGAGTGAAGAGACGATATTACAACACAGACCAGGGATGGTGTTCTTGTTATGTTCATAATGGTAGAGTGAAGAGAGGATATTACAGCACAGATCAGGGATGGTATCCTTGTTATGTTTAGTATGGCAGAGTAAAGAAACGATATCACAACACAGACCAGGAATGGTGTTCTTGTTATGTTCAGAATGGTAGAGTGAAGAGAGGATATTACAACACAGACCAGGAATGATGTTCTTGTTATGTTCAGAATGGTAGAGTGAAGAGAGGATATTACAACACAGACCAGGGATGGTGTCCTTGTTATGTTTAGTATGGCAGAGTGGAGAAACGATATCACAACATAGACCAGGGATGGTGTCCTTGTTATGTTCAGAATGGTAGAGTGAAGAGACGATATCACAACACAGACCAGGGATGGTGTTCTTGTTATGTTCATAATGGTAGAGTGAAGAGAGGATATTACAGCACAGATCAGGAATGGTGTCCTTGTTATGTTTAGTATGGCAGAGTGGAGAAACGATATCACAACACAGATCAGGAATGGTGTCCTTGTTATGTTCAGTATGGTAGTGTGAAGAGACGATATTACAACACAGACTAAGCATGGTGTCCTTGTTATGTTCAGAATGGTAGAGTGAAGAGACGATATTACAAGACAGACCAGGGATGATGTCCTTGTTATTTTCAGTATGGTAGAGTGAAGAGACGATATTACAAGACAGACCAGGGATAGTGTACTTGTTATGTTCAGTATGGTAGAGTGAAGAGACGATATTACAAGACAGACCAGGGATGATGTCCTTGTTATGTTCAGTATGGTAGAGTGAAGAGACGATATTACAACACATACCACTGATGGTGTCCTTGTTATGTTCAGAATGGTAGAGTGAAGAGACGATATTACAACACAGACCAGGGATGGTGTCCTTGTTATGTTCAGTATGGTTGAGTGAAGAGACGATATCACAACACGTTGTTTTCAATTGTTAGAATTTTATTTTCATTATCGTGTTATACCTATTTCACATTATAGATCACTTCACAACGCACTCTGTCCGTAATATGAAATTTTTCTATGTATATGGTGGCAGTTTTGTGTACTTTAAAATACTGAAAAGCGCAATGTTATTCTTATAAAACATGTAAGGCAAGAAATGCGTCGCAAATTGCAAATAGCGGAATTCTTTTTCTGTTCGTAAATGCTTATCAATTTATGGCATATGTATGTCATACTTGATCATTTTTAAAAGGGTAATTTTATTATATTAAAAACTTATGGAGATAGATTAGGAACACAAACTGAAATACTCAAGTATCATTATGTTTGCGAGTGATTATTGATTTGTGGTACACTTATTAATTTTAAGCAGGTGGGAGAAATGTCTTATTTTTTTGCATCTGCATCACAAGAGCGTATTCACGTGTGGTACTGGAATCAGTTCGTGACACCAGTACCTATCTTGACCATCTGACACCTAGTGTATGAACATGCTAGCATTGTCGTAGCAACCTTCGGCAGTTCATTTTAAGCTGAATATTTACGCAGGACGCAATTTCCCACTTAGTTTGACAAGTAAATTGATTTTGAGCGCTGCGAAAGCTGTGCCTTTCCCTGCCTTAGCCACGGGCGAAGTTGTCGTTTCCCGCTTGGCCGCTTTCCGTAACACTATTTAGCTGTTTCACGCGTTTAACACCGAACACGCTCCAGAACTGGCGGCTTTTCAAGCAGAAGTTCAAAGTTGGTTCGCATTTCTCTGATCTGGGCTTGTCAGAAAAACTTCGTTTTTATTACACGACGCCTGTTAATTTTCAGTGGCGGTACAAAATAATAATAAAAAAAACAGCACGTGTTAAAAGCAAAATCGTCAAAGAAGTTTAAATTCACGTTATTTTTTGTCGTTAGTCAGAATATTTTGTACAGTAGGTCTAAAAGTAATATATAATTTTGCTGTTAATTCCTCCATTATAAGGTTGATGACAAGAATGGTCAGTACATCTTTCTCTGTTCCAGTCTTCCTGAGAATTGAGGAATAGAAATTATGTAGCACTGATATCAACTGAAGGATAACATTATCATTAGCACTACCTGTTTATAAGACGTATCCTGTAAGACCGGCTAAAGGATCATGTTATCCTCATGACCACGTGCTTATAAGGTGTATACTGTAAGATCAGCTGAAATCATATTTTCATTAGGACCACAAGTTCATGAGGTGTAACATGTAGGATTGATTGTAGGATCACATTGTCATCATGACCATGTGTTTATTAGATGTATCCTGTAAGACCCAATGAAGAATCATATTGTCATTAGGATCACAAGTTTATAAGATGTGTCCTGTAAGATCGACTGAAATGTTGTTGAATATAGGACTACGTATATATAAGATGTATAGTGTAAGATCGGATGAAATCATATTGTTATTCGGACTAAGAATTTGCAAGATGTCTGTTATGAGAGAAATCTTGAAATGACATGAATTTTCTTAGGTATACTTGATTTCAACTAAGAAGATTTTACAGAAGAGCAACTTGTGGTATAACTTTGTACTAGCTATTGTGGTCCGACAGTCGACGAATACAAAACTAAAAACAAAGTAATGACAAGAGAAATGTATTCCAGTTATATCATCATTATACATGTGAATCTATGTGACTGGTTGTAAAGTAATTTTTTTTCTTTGCAAGATTCGGGCTTTTCCAATCCTATATGATCACCATGATGATAAATAACCCCCTTGCCCTCCAGTGGATCAGCGGTATGTCTACGGATTTACAACGCTAAAATCAAGGTTTCGATACCCATGATGGGCAGAGCACAGATAGCCTCTTGTGTAGCTTTGTGCTTAACTCAACAACAATACAAATAACCCCTTTTTACCAACCCTTTTAATAAGAAATAACAGAGGGGCGGATCCAAATTACAACCCATTTCTGATGGGCTACCAAGCACTAAGTAATAATACTCTTTAAATCTAACAACGAAAGCAAAGTTTTTCAAAAGATTTCGTTGTATTATGGAAAAACACTGACCCTGTATCTAAGCGCATTCTAAAAGAGTTGCATTGATTCGTTTGTTGAATTTCATACCGTTCCTAATTTTTAAATTATAGACTAGAAGGAAAGCAATTAGTCAACAAAATACTTACCGCCAACGCTTGTGCTACTCTGTTATAGTTTAACTATAACAGTATAGTGTCCCCACGGCTGAAAGAACGAACATACTCAGCGATGGATTTCAATCTCATGACCCACAGATTGCAAGTTGAATTCTGGCATACTTAAGTTCATCTTCCAATGAGGACACGAAACGAAGAGTCGTTTCACAAACTCGAACACAACTGGCCATTAACAGGACCCAGTTGTAGATTGGGGGGTCGAACGTGACTTACTCGTCAGCGTGCCCGGACTGTAAGCCTGAGATTTCATCGCTCACGAACTGTTGCCACCAAAACATGTTCCGTACTTTTGGAGCTGTGATGTAAACCAACAACATCAGCTTAGATTACAATAAATTAACGTACGTCATTGATGCACAGGACTCTCTTTATCAAACTCTGTGTTAAGTGCAAGGTATTCACATTCCATAAACGTCAGGAAACAAGTCAGTAAAACAAAACAACAAATGCCTGTTAATACTTTACATTTCTTGACTACAAGTTATCCGCATTCAGTGTGTGGAAAAGAGAATTCCTTTCTTTTGAACGTCCCTGGTTGAGATAACCTATGAATATTAGTAGTAAAACTCTTGCTCATGAAATTGAAAAAATAAAAGACTGATACTTTATATGTTGCTGTGTAAAGTGAACTTCTTATTATCACGGAGATAGCCCAAATATTTCACACGTATTTTGTATTAAATTGTACACGGATTTTGGTTATTATGGTTACGACAACACGTATAATTAATTTTTTGTCCGTATATATATGTTATTTAGAAGTAATAATTTACAGATCACCTTTCTTTAGTAGGAAAGGCCCGGCATGGCCCAGTGGTTAAGTCACTTTTCTCTTAATCAGAGGGTCGCGGGTTCGAGTCCCCGTCACAACAAACATGCTCGCCTTTTCAGCCGTAAGAGCGTTACAATGTTACGGCCAATCCCACTATTAGGTGATAAAAGAGTATGCCAAGAGCTGGCGGTGGGTGGTAATGACTAGCTGCCTTCCCTCTAGTCTTACTCTGCTAAATTAGGGACAGCGAGCGCAGATAGCCCTCGTGTAGCTTTGCGCGAAACTCCAAAACAAACAAACAATTAGCAAGGAATAATAACACAATACTTACATAGAAACTGTCTGATAATGGTTTTCAGGATTAATTAGCATATTCTCAAGATCAATATTAGAAGTTGTACAGTATTTAACAGACGCCCTTTATTGAAGGTTCTGAAAGAAGAAAACTAACACGTCGTTTTTGTTTTGTCGGATTTCGCACAAAACTACGCGAGGACGATCTGCACTAGCCATCCATAACACTGAAGTAATATACTAAAGATAAGGCAGCTAGTGAAAAACCCCTACCGTCGACACTTGCATCTGCCTGACTGAAGGTAAGTCCTTTACAAGTGTTTTTACTTCGGGATAATATTTCGTTTTTGTCCTTTAGGTAAATATTTTTGATCAAGAACTGAGACTTCTGTATGTAGAAAGGAAAAAAGATTGGGTTTTATGATTCTATTAAGCAATTGAATCATAACATCAATTAATCTGTAGAACAAATGAATGAATTGATAACTCCTGTTTGTGTGCATATTTCCTCTTAATGAATAAATTGATAACTCCTGTTTGTGTGCAAATTTCCTCTTAATGAATGAATTGATAACTCCTGTTTGTGTGCAAATTTCCTCTTAATGAATGAATTGATAACTCCTGTTTGTATGCAAATTTCCTCTTAATGAATGAATTGATAACTCCTGTTTGTGTGCATATTTCCTCTTAATGAATAAATTGATAACTCCTGTTTGTGTGCAAATTTCCTCTTAATGAATAAATTGATAACTTCTGGTTTGTGTGCAAATTTCCTCTTAATGAATAAATTGATAACTTCTGTTTGTGTGCAATTTCCTCTTAATGAATGAATTGATAACTTCTGTTTGTGTGCAAATTTCCTCTTAATTAATGAATTAGTAACTCCTGTTTGTGTGCAAATTCCCTCATAATGACTGAAATGGGAACTTTTAACTCGCATGGAAATTTCTTCTTAATGTTTGAGCAGAGAACTCTACTTTTTAATCGCGCAGAGCTAATACCACATTATTTTAACATCCTGTATTATATGGTGTGACTAACTAAGCCATCTCGGTTTCTTTATTTTCAACCTTTTCACGCCTCTATTCAATAATTAGGTTTTCTCGCCCTGCCCTAGTTAGACGGATCAATGCAGTTTTTAGCTTGGTGCCTGTTTAACACACCGTACCAGTTTGATCCAACCACTTTTTTTATCACGCGAATCATTCGTCTAGCTTGAACTTCACACGTTTGCTGCCGTACTACAAAACAGTAAGTGGGGCATATTAGCTGGGGGATGATGCCGTTGCCCAGAGGGCTTGTATAGTTACTTAGCCACACTCTTTCGAAGCCTATCCTCCCAGAGGGATTTGGTAGCCAGCAGGCATGCGGACTCAGGATCCGTGCGAAATCAACCCGTGCCAGTTTCGTAAAGCTCAGCTTAGGCTTGGTTAACGAGGATTTTCTTCGTCTAGCCTATACGTATCTCCATAAAGTTTATATTTAGGGGGAGAGAAAGCCCGACACGTGTTTTTGAGTACAGTGTGTCAATGGTTCCACACACGTTGAAATGTACACAAGCTCTTGACTGCAGGTTGGTCAGACATTAGTTGTTTAGTTATTGTGGTGTCCAAGTGGGCACGTGGTAAAAGGTGGAATGTGTATGTATTGTGTGGGAGATTTGTTCTTTTAGGAACAGAGTTTTCGATTATGGGGAATCGAATATTATAGGTGGAATCAAGAATCTCGGATTGGAGAGCTTGCGTAAAATGAGAACTGGAATCCAGTTTATATCCAAAATAGGGATGGCTGATAGAAACGATCTCGTTCATTAATCAATAACAAACTGCGACCTAAAATGTGTCTAATACACAAAATAATATATAAAATACATGAAAAAAGGCATTTGGTCAGCGGTAAGTTGAGAGACTTACAATTCTAAATCTTTGTGATAAACAGAATGTAGATAGCCCATTATATAACTTTGCATTTGAAAACACCAACAACTTAGCTTATACAGTTGTTCAAACTTTCAGGGCAGTTTAATATTCAAGACAAATAGTTTAAGATAATTCTATTTTATACTGATTAAAAATGATATGGTTTTGTCTCAGAGCACTAAGTCAGATTAACAAATAACAGTCAAAAGGGGCTATATTCGACGACCTTTTTATGCACAATTAATTCTGTAAACCCAATAAAATAATAGCTCTATCTTGTTTTTAACCGAGTAAGGCGATTGTCTGTCACACTTATAACGCACCCACAGGTGAAAATCTGAAGCGTGTTTAGTGACACTTCTGCGGGAACCTTGGACATTCCATTAAGAAGCGCGAGACGTTAATCTATACCAAGGCATGCGCGGCCTCCGTGATATGTGTATGTCCTTTTTGTTAAGTTTCTGTTTGCTGCGCATCTGGAAAATTAAGTTTTATACCAACCAAATCTACAAATACTAACATGTTTAAAAAAATCTAGAATGCGGCGCTGTAAATCTCCTCTTTTATTTAATGTTTTACTCATGTTTTATATGCTACCCGCGTCCTGCCCTCTGCGGAAATAGAACCTCGAATTCTTGCGTAATAACTTTGCCTCTGAGCCACAGAGGACTTTTGTTAACAAATGACTGAGCTGTCTATTTCGCTGTTTCAAGTGTGTTAAATAGTGCATTCGTTTCCAGAATGGTCTATTTTCCATTCGCTACATGTGCAACTATGGCTGTCTGTCTGTTTGCTGATGTGTGTTTGTCTTCTAGTCTTTCAGCCTCTCCAACTACTGTGGATTGATAGTTTACTGTAAAAAAATAATCTTGTTATTGTTGTTTTGAATTAAGCACAAAGCTACACAATGGGCTATCTGTGCTCTGCCCACCACGGGTATCGAAACCCGGTTTTTAGTGTTGTAAGTCCACAGACATACCGCTGAGCCACTGGGGAAAAAAATAATCTTACTCAGGTGTAACAACCATTTCAAGCTTTCAAATTATCAACTTGTGTTTTATACGCAGTGTGAAAACCGAAAAGAAAATTGGGTTAAACCATTATATTTTCCCCATTTAAAATAAGGAGGAAACCGTAACAGAATTTAGTGGGATTACTTCCCACATAAAATACGTAGGAAACTCCAGCATAAAGTAGTAGGACTATTTCTCATTTAAAATAAGCAGAAACTGTCAGCAGAATTTAGTGACATTAATTTCAGGACTCTCAGTTTTTTAATAAATTGTTTTGTGTGCTGTTTTTTTATCAAGGGTAATCGAATTGGAAAGTCAAATGTGACCTATAAATAAAATGGTGCTTAAAAGGCTCAATAAGATGTGGTTCTAGGTTAAGGAAAATAGGTACCATTGAATTAATCAACTAAATTATATCGTATATATATATATATAAAACGCGAACCGTGGTGTCTGTCAGAGCGTTCGTCTCCCATTTGAAAAGCTTTGCACGCTGGTATTGCTCAACATTCACTTGTGAAACGACTAGAGAACAGACATGAATAATAATGTTGATGCCAAATTTTATTTCACCAGTAGGGTATTCTACACTAAACTGTTGGAAATTAATCACACTATCATATTCATCTTAAAATGTGAAATAACTAAAAAAAATAAAGGTGTAGGTTTATCGTATGTTATTGTTGAGTGACTTCTACCATGGCTTAAATTCTCAACAATTACCTTTCGCGGTGGGCGGTGTATGTTTTCTTATAGCAAAGCCTCATCTGGCTGTCTGTTGAATCCACCGAGGGGAATTGAACCCCTCATTTTAGCGTTGTAAATCTGTAGACTTACCGCTGTACCAGAGGGGGACGAGTAGGCGGTATAAGTAGCTTAGAGTTTTGGCTCTGGGTGAAACCAAGAGTGTAACACAATTAACCTTTTATAAAGTCCATGGAATAATTTAAATTGATAGATTAACTTAGACTTCTTACGTCTCTAGAGAACGTTACTTTCGCTTGTAATATACAAAAAAGCACACTAAATGTGAAACTGTTTTACATTGTCTTACAAACATTACTTTTTTCACCTGAACGGATCTGACTGTTCTTAACTTATTTCCTCGAAAGTGTGCCAGAGAGTACCTGTAGAGTTCACCTGCTTTAACTACTCGCGCCACTATACAGTAGTGTTTAGTCTGTCTGTTTGTCAGTAGTCACTAAAAATGACGTCACATAAGGGATGCTTAATGTTGCAATTAGTAAAACGTACGTTTGACAAGAATCACGAGAACAATTACTCAATGTGTTCAGTACAACACACCATGACGCATAAATTTTAAAACTAAGAAATAAAACTCTTTGTTAAAAACAAAAAAATATTAAAAATGTCTCGTTTCTATAATTAAGTTTATATCGCTGATAACGGATATACAGTTAAATGTTCATAGTTTGGTTTTGTATATTGCTTACTCCAGTGGCGTGGGAACATGAATAGTTCGGGATCAAAGGTCAATATCAGAATGGAGTGTGTTCTACTTCGCAATTTTATATAAATACCATCGAAATGGGGAACCTGGTTAAGATAACATAACAAGGACTACATACGTTTATTAAACAAATATGTGAGAGCAGTTGAGTGGGTGCAAATAACTGTTGCCTGGCTACTGACCGGCTTCCTATCAGGCAAGGAGAGGTCAAAACGTCGTGCCATTACTACGAAAAGTCATTGTCTGATGAAACTGTGTATTCGCATGAGCTGTCTCACGTGTTGCTCACGTGCTGCTAGTGATCTGTAACGAAACATCTGATTCGCTACAAGCGAGTGAATGATGTACGGTTTATAGAGGATGGCAGCAGTTTCCCTTTTTTTAGTAGAAATTTACAAAATTTATGAAAAACAATCGTGATACCTTTGCAATTTTTATTTTTACATAAATGTATAAAACAATCAGTCGTGATAAAATCAGTTATATTTGTCGTGATACAACTGTATTAAACTTAATGTATTTTAAACGAGCCTTGGCCTTGTAACAAATATATATTATTTGATAGATTATTTAGGCACAATATTCATGATGAAACTTTGTAGAATGAACGACAACTGCCTATTTTGGAGACATATAGTTTAATTATAATCGCATTTTACCAGCTTAAAGACGCTCACGTCATAATAATTGTGCAAAAATCATGGTTTTTAAGCTTCGCAAATATTTGTGTTAACGATATTAAATGTGCAAAGAAACCCTACCATCAACTCATTGTTTGTCTTGCACTTGAGTTGAATCAAAGATTTTGGGGGGTGAAGATCCATCTTAATGGGAAAATCGACCAAATATTGTGATGACAAAAATATATTTATAGATCAGAAAAGTTAATAGCGAGAAATTTGATAAGATTATCAAATAACCTTTTAGTAAAGTATTATTTCTATTAATAAACATAATACTAAATATTCAAATATTTAATTTAGATTTATGTTATTCAAAAATTGATATTTTACAAATACAAAAATGTTTATGATTTTAGGTTTAAAAATGAAGCTTTTTGTGTTAACCCTGAACACATTTTACTTTACCTCCGAAAACGTGCCTCAAACATATTTCCTTTTTCTCTTTACACTGCCTGTTAAACAAAGGTAAGTCATCAGATTTGCCACAGCGAAATCAGAGGTTCGATTCCTCTCGGTGGACATCGCAGATAGCCCGATGTGGCTTTTGTATAACAAAATACACACACACCTCTCTAGTCCGAACAGTTTCTCTTTTTTTTTCATGAAAACTTCCTCTTACATCACAATATGACGTAGCACTTTCTCAGTGATAAACAATAAATAGATATTTCTCCCGATCAATTTCTTGTCACCCTCCGTCACACCAAACATGCTCGCCCTTTTCGCCTTGGGGGCGTGACAATGTGAAAGTAAATCCCACTATTCGTTGGTAAAAGAGTATGCCAAGAGCTGGCGGTGGGTGGTGATGACTAGCTGTCTTACCTCTAGTCTTACACCGCTAAATTAGGGACGGCTAGCGCAGATAGCTCTTGTGTAGCTTTGCGAGAAATTCAAAACAAGCTAAACCAAAATCCTTTCACTCACTTTCTCATATTTGTCTCTTTTTCTTTTTGTTTCTTAACTTGAAGAGGCGCAGATAGCCAAGCTGCTTTGTGCCATAAAGCACCAAACCAGCCAGCCAATCAACTCGAAGAATTTGACTAAAATTCAGATATATCCGTCAATAACTTTAAACTACTGATCAGGGAAGATAACCAGTCCCTAAAACTATTTTATTCGGCTTCTTGAACATGAGAGTGGAACTGAATGTTACTTCTATAACGCACTTAAAATTGAAAGTATAAAACGTGTTTAACATCATTCACTGACTCGAACTTTGAGCCTTGCGACCCTAATCTCAATGCACCTCTTCCGTCTAAACAGAAGTTTGCGGTATTGGTGTTTGTATAAAAAGCTTGTGAAGGGCTGATCGAGGTTATGCTGACATTTTGTGCGAGTTTTTGAGGGTTTTTTTAACGGATTTAGTTTTAACAGAAGTAGAGGTTATGCCATCAAATTCACATTTCATATCTGGAAAACTGAATAGATAATCACAAGACGAGGAAGCAAACTACATAAAGAATAATATAAATTACCTTCTTTGTGAAAACAAGCCTGATAGAAAACAATATTCAAAGAAAACTTCCCCCACCCACCGTTATATTACAAAAATCCTCTAATGCATTCACTTTCTCCCTCCACCTTCGCGAGACAACAGCAGGTGCGGAGCGAGGCTCGAGGGGCCGACCACGTGTTTTCTGTTGTACTTTTGCAGGGCCTAATCCCATGCCAGAGGCCCTTGTGTTAGTAAAGGCCGCTAAGTTATGCAATATAAACATACTCTCATAGGATCGAATGTTTATTTTCTTTGCAGACATAAGAGTCTAATGAGTCGGTGAATTTGAAAGCACAGCTCTCAATATGGTAATAGATTATTACGTTCTCCCCCAAACGCTCGTGTGGTCAACATAAAGCAGTGTCCAGTGGCAAGGTTTAGAGAACTTTTAACATCGTGAAGCTAAAAATTGTATTGGACTGATTCTACCTTGTTTCTTGAGAGAAACGGCGTTTTTACCTCTATGCTGAGACTTAAAGAACTCTTCATCCTAGAATGCGAATTGTCATTTTATTAAATACACAAAGTAGGAATAGTTCGTTACATACTTCAAAGCCCACATTGCCTAAACATAAAAAAAACAAAACACACTAAACCTTTAACAACTTCCTTTATCTGCTCATAAGAAATCGCGAGTTACGACTTATGTATGTGTCGGCTCAGTATGGCCAGGTGTTTTAGGCACTCGACTCGTTATCTGAGGGTCGTGGATTCGAATTCCAGTTACACCAAACATGCTCGCCCTATCAGCCATGGAAGCGTTATAATGTGACGGTCAATTCCATTATTCGTTGGTCAAAAAAGAGTAGCCCAAGAGTTGGCGGTGGGTGGTGATGACTAGTTGCCTTCCCTCTAGTCTTACACTGCAAAATTAGGGACGGCTAGCGCAGATAGCCCTCGTGTAGTTTTGCGTGAAATTCAAAACAAACCAGACCAAACGATCTATTTGAAACGGATCACTGTTCGAATCTCAGAGAGTGTCTATAACTCAGTAATATCAACATGTTTTAAAATCAGAGAGAGAAGCGGAATAATAAAGACATCACACTATGAAAAGTTTGATAAAATTGTAGATGATGTTGCCTCTATATCTTGTTATCTACTACAAGTATGTAAACACTCTTATCTACTGACTTTATACCTTGTTATCCACTACCTATATTCAAACCACCCATATTTATTGATTGTATCTTGTTATCCACTACTTGTGGATATGTTTTGTAATCTACTAGATGTGTAAACGATCCTAATGTGGTAATGTTTTTATTTCAGTATATATATATTATTGTAAATACTATTTTTTTGCCATTAAAGTTCAATACATTATGAAATGTTTAGGTTAGTGACAATCTAAGTTCACTTTATTCTTTTGTCCCACATATTTTCACTGTGAGCCAATGTTAGGTGTCGTGAGATAAAGTAAAAAATAATATCTGTTTAAGTGTAATTGGACTTGAATTGTGTCGGTTTGTCTTTATGTGCTGCAATAATTTAAATGATTAACTTATATATTGTATATGTGAATGAATATACTGTTGAATTGAGTGCAACTTGTAAAATAATTCTTCAATTGTTTCAATAAAAAATATGAGTTTTAATTATTTTATGTCACATATCAGGCTGTTGCCTAACTTGGAGGAAGATCTAAGGTTTGAGTCACCAAAACCTTTAACTGTGTGTGTATTGTAACCGTGACAGACAGTGTTGCTATTCGGCTAACGGTAGCCGTATAGACAAACATATTCTATTGGTTCATTACTCATAAGTTTTAAATGATGTTATAGCTGAACTTTAGGCCTAACAGTTTAGCCCAAGTGTTGTATAAAGTGCGGTTTATGTCGAAAATACCGTTTTGTTTTGGTTTTCTTATTGTCTGCTTACTTCTGGAAATATATTTGTGAGTATAAGGATACACGAAAGTATTCTGTATTTATGTATCATGCTAGAAAGCACAGCCTCTGTAGCTGTATAATTAATATGAAAAGGTTGAATATCAGCTAGCCTACAAAGATAGGCATATTGGAACCTATACTTTTTGTTGGCAAAAGGAGCAAGGTTTCCATCGTTCGAGAGACACGTGATCGAGCTAGTATTTATTCTGTTCTCTTGGCTCTATTGATCTACATAAAAAGACAAATTAAGCTTCTAACAAAATCTGCGTTGCGGGTCAAAATCCTACCATCTGTCTGCAGTTTACGAGAGTCGCTGGTATTAAACAGCGGTTTTAAGCCGCCCGTACAAAGCTCTTTCAAATGGACTATTGTTGGTTGCTTAAAATGGCCTGCATATCCAAAAAAAGAAGGCTAATATACGATTGAATTGTCACTGATCTTGTATTGAGGAATCACAAGCAGATTCTAAATAGTGCCTAGAACAGATTGAGGATTTTATCCCGTCCCACAATTCTTTCAGAGCACGTGAACTTGATGTATGAAAAGTATATATTAATGATATCCACTGTTCGGGAAAATTCTCATAGGGAAGATGAAACTACTTCATAAGGGAGAAAGACAAGTGGTTATAGCGTCTGATGTGAAAGTGACATGAAAGATATGTCTTTAGTTTCAGTATTTTGTGCACAACACAATCAGTTATTTGGAATTTTGTTGTACAAATGGGACTCTTTTTGAAACATAGTCAGTTAAAATCTATGATCGAAGCACTATTTCATTTAGGAATGGTGATTTTATGTCTTTAATCAATTGTTCAGTAGTTGTTAAAGCTAATATTTTTTCTCAGTTTCTTTCTCCGTTTCAGCCGTGTGGGCGTTATAATGTGACGGTCAATCCCACTATTCGTTGGTAAAATAGTAGCCCAAGAGTTGGTGGTGGGTGGTGAGGACTAGCTGCCTTCCCTCCAGTCTTACACTGCTAAATTAGGGACGGCCAGCGCAGATAGCTCTTGTGTAGCTTTGTGCGAAATTAAAAAAAAACAACAAAAAAACATTCTTTCGCCATAAGTTATGGGACAACTGAAACAATGCTACAAATTTCCAGTGCGCGTGGCCTTTTAGTTTTCTTCTACAACTTTAGATATACGATTTAATATTAATCATACTAAACAGCAAACTTTATCAAGATAAGGCATGGTCCAAAATAACTAGCACATGTGAAGTTATATTATTCACATTACTTCAAGGCTTGATTGTTTGAATTTGTTTTTTATATTTTAAATTGAGTCTTTTAAAGTGAGTATGACCAGATGGTTGTGGCGTTCAACTCACAATCTGCGAGTCGTATGTTCGAATCACCTTCCAACAATACAAGTTCGCCCTTTCAGCCGCGGGGGTATTATAATGTTACGGTCACCCTCACTATTCATGGATAAAAGAGTAACCCAAGAGTTGGGTATGGGTCGTGTTGACTGGCTGCCTTCCCTCTACTCTTTCACTGCCAAATCACGGACGACTATCGCAGATAACTCTCGTATAGCTTTGCGCGAAATTCAAAACAAAACCAAATCTTTAACGACGTTAAGGTCAAAGCGAACCTGACATTTACTGGTCTGTAAGACTAAAAAACCCGACAAAGAGCAAGGAGACGTTAAATCCTCTCATGTATTTTATTAACCTCAGTTTTGATGCTTTGTTTGTTGTAAATTTTCGCGCAAAGCTATGCGAGGACTATCTGCGCTAGCCGTCCCTAATTTAGCAGTGTAAGACTAGAGGAAAGGCAGCTAGTCATCACCACCAATTACCAACTCTTGGACTACTCTTTTACCAACAAATAGTGGGATTGACCGTCACGTTATAACTCACCCATGGCTGAAAGGGCAAGCATATTTAGAGTGACAAGGATTCGAACCCGCGACCTTCAGATTACAAGTCGAGTGCCTTAACCACATGGCCATGCCGTTTTGATAGAGTCACTCACGTTTTGAAGAACATCGAAAATCTGTAGTGAAACATAGTTGGGAACGTGTGCGAAAATACATATGTAATCAAAAGTTACGTTTTATACTGTAATCACAAACTTTCACTTTTCTGCAAAATGTTTCTAGTTTTATGGACTTAGCTTGAATTTTACTTGATGTGGAATGACCTTGGAAGATTAACATTTAGTTAAAAAAGTACAATATTTCAACTGGTTCAATAAAAATGTGCAAAAACTATCAACACATTAGAGCATCCAGTTGCTAACTTGAGAAACAAACAAGTGTTGAATCCGTGTGTAAACCAGAAACGAAATAACTACGTATGTTTCTGCACGTTATAGCTGGTAAACATTTCGCTATTAGCTCTATATTATCACAATATTCTAACGGTATCTGTCATTATAGAAAATTCCTCTGGCTTCTATGTCGTTAACGTCAAATTTCACTTACTTCTATCGTCATTGTACCAATACACCGGCTTCTGTCCTTATCGTAGTAATGGACTGGTTTTTACGATTATCCCATTAGGCCACTGACTGCTATAATATCCACATGCGCCACTGGCTTCTACAGTTATTGCAATACGCCATTAGTTTCTGTGGTTATCGTAATATCTCACTGGCTTCTATAGTTAACTCAATAATACACTGGCTTTTATCCCTATTGTATTATCTCACTGTCTTCTATAATTATTAAAATAGCCCATAGCTCTATCACTGTCACAGCACTCCACCTGGGCTATTATCCTTACAACTCTTTAGTTCATCGGTGCTATTACTAAATAACAAGGCTTACGAGCTCTTTCATTATATTAACACACAAATCTTCCACCCACATTCCCAATTATTTCTATTGTTATCATAATATCCCTATATTGATTTATATTTATGTTTATTTTTTCGGTAAAAGTCGCTTTGATATTACTGAAGTCCCACAGCGGGTCAGCAGTATGACTAGAGACTTACAACGCTAAATGTCTGAGTTCGATTCCACTTAGTGGACAAAGTGCAGATAGCCTGTTGTGTAGCTTTGTGCTAAACGAAACTGCGAAACCGCTCCGCTATTCCCATGATATAAATAACTTAACGTTTCGTTTACTTCTGTATATGGCCCAGCATGGCCAGGTGGTTAAGGCACTCGACTTGTAATTCGAGGATCACGGGTTCCAATCACCGTCACACCAAACACCCTTTCAATCCTACTATTCGTTGGTAAAAGAGTAGCCCAAGAGTAGGCGATGGGTGGTGATAACTACCTGCCTTCCCTCTAGTCTTACACGGTTAGCGCAAATAGACCTCGTGCAGCTTTGCTCGAAGTTCAAAACAAACTTCTGTATACAAAATTTTATATTCGAAGCACGTACATACGTACATGTATATATATGTAATAACTAATTTTAATTAAACCTAGATTATAATAGACTGGGAAATATCCACTAGTATAGGGTATAATATAAAGAAATTGAAACAAATCTATAAGCTATTAACCAAAGAGATATAAAAAATAATCCAATACTTTTCGTTTAATTTCACATAAAATAACCCTTTATCAAAACTTGTTATGATATTTACGTTACAATAGTAAACATTATACAATCTTATGCGTGTGTCGACAAGAAAACATTTTTCATCAATACAGAAATGTTAGTAAGATACGTATTAGGCATTATATATATATGTGTTTGTGTGTTATATTTAAAACTGCTCAGGTGACATTTTCTAATAGTATATCATCTTTAGAGGAGTCAAGGTAAAGCTGTTATCGTCATTGGACCGCCTGAGGGCGCTGTATGATAAGACATGTGATACAGCTGTTCACGTCGTTGCCACCAGCGCTCCTGGCAGTGTGTGAGGTAATTACTGCTCTTTCAGGTGAACTATTGTACTGGATTTTGCTGATAAAGACGTCTCTTCGTGCAATTAGAAGAAAAGGGAATATGCCAGTCGAGCTCGTGCTCTCTTTCACACTACGTTACGACATCGGGAAGGCTCCTGGGTAGATTCTGCCAGTAACAGTAATGGTTTTTATAGGTTGGCGAACAATTTGCCCGAGGAATGGCGCTATCTGTACGTTTTCTACTCTAACCTAGTATAAGTAATCAGACCCATTTTGTGCTGCATGGTTTACCTTGCATTTCACATAGATCAGAAATGCATAAGCGATAACACATTGCACTTTCAGGCGCCTGATCTTAAGTCATACATATGTGTGTGTGTGTCTATATATATATATATTAGGTGATAAAGAGACTGCATCAGCAGTTTTAGAAAACTAAAAAGTTATAAAAGGCTGGTAGAAACTTTAAAAATTAAGAATGAATCAGTGGCTGTAGAAACTTTTATAGAATTAAAGTGAATCTTTGTGACGGTAATAACATGTGTACACTGTAAATTGTATGTCTTGTTTGACTATTTAAATGACTAGCGATGCATATCTGATATATGCCTTTAAATAAGTTAATTATAGTTATTAAATAAAATGCAAAATGTATTTACAGCATTAATTCATCTTTACTTGTAAATTAGATAACATAATGTGTAGTGGTTAACTATCTTTAGTTAATAAGAAAAATAGTTTAAGTCTTGGATTTGTATCCTTTATACAAACGGTGGTCAAACATTATAATTACCCTTATTGATGAATGTTTATGGAGCCTAGACAAAGACAATAAATCAAGATAATTCCACAAACTATATTGAAAGAGAACTACTTCTTAATAGCATTATTATAAAAGGCTCCGTCTTCAGGTTGCCATCGCCAAAACTCATTGCTCTACTCTGTGGACTTTCCATAATCCGGCTACAATACGAGAATGACAATATTCTAGTGCTTGTTACAATAGTTTAATTGCAAAGAGCTCCATAGGAGGTGCATTCATTGACTTGACCGATAGGTTATTGCATCAAATACCATGCGTACCCACTTCATTCTCCGATTATTTAAGGTATGCGAAGAATAGGCAGATATGTCGTACATGTGACTTATATTTATATTACTTTTTCAGACGAAGATTCTCCCCCGAAATGCCATTAAGAATAATGATATTTATTAAATATTTTTGCAATAATAAATCTTTATGATCAAAGTATATGGATATTTTACGTTAGCAAGGGCTGTTACACGTCCCTTTTAAATGCGATTATGCTTAATGTATAACATAAAACAATGGGAATATATAGTTCTGATATATGCCTTCGTTCCATAACGAAATTATGTCGACTTTGTTTGTTAGGTGACTTGCTGATTTGAAAATTTCAAATCACTATAATACAAATTATTTAACATTCAATATATATATGACACTTCCTGCTGTAGGTGCGTTACAAAAGTGACGATCAATTCCTTTATACGGTTCATTTAACCAGACAAAAGCCATATGACAGTAGATTCTGCTGATTTGCTGCCTTCTCTCTCTGGTCATTAATTCGAAATTAGAGATGGATTTATCCTGAGCCCCTGTGGGTTTCTGAACTGGCCATTTAGTCAAAGTGCACACAGTGTGCCACTACGAAAAAATTATCACTCCCTCTCTTATATTTACTTTATTTTTGTTTATTTTTCTTAATACGCCCTTCTTCAATCACACTCAAGTGAAAAAGATGTGGTTGGTATTTAGCGCATGCTTACTGAGTACTTGATTCATTATATTCGCATGAGCATGCATTTTAACAGTATATATAGTCATGTGAAAAAGTTAGGACACCCTATGAAAGCATGTGTATTTGTGTAACATTTTTGGATACATAAATATTTAATCTCAATTTTAACAATACTGAGAGATTATAAGAATACAACTAAACAATTAAAACTGAAGAAAAGACTTTTCAAGATCTTCTGTAAATGTAATTCTACAATAGTAGTGGTTAGGGTGCTCGTTTCGTATTCTGAAGGTCGCGGGTACGAATCCCCTTCGCACCAAACATGCTCGCCTTTTCAGGGCGAGTAAATGTAACAGTCAATCCCACTATTCGTTGATAAAAGAGTAGCCCAGGAATTGGCGGTGGGTGGTGAGAACTAGCTGCCTTCCCTCTAGTCTTACACTGCTAAATTAGGGACAACCAGCGCAGATAGCCCTCGTATAACTTTGCGCGAAATTCAAAAACAAACAAGCGAGCAATAGTGCTATCCATCATCATCATGTACTCGTCAGTTTGATTTATGTTATTATCCTTGCCCCATAAAGAGAAGGGGAGGAGAATATTGTAGTTGGGTTCATTTGTCTATATATGACTACTTTATCTGCAGTTTTGCATAGAATTCGCACTCGTGGAGTGTTGGCTATAATTCGACATTTATCATCAGCCATCACCGTGACTGCCGACCTGATGCTCAGTACTATCTTTTAAACTACGGCTTAAAGATTTCTGCTGTGAAAGACAGCCTAGAAGTTTGTGTAATGTTTTAGACATTTGTGTTACATGGACAAAATCGATCATACCGCGTGACTCATATAATGGTAAAATAAAAGACAACAACAACAGCTGTGATTCTAACAGTAGTGTCATGTCCGAAAGGGCAGGGAATCCTATATACGTACAATGATACGCAACATCAATACAGTTGCCACATGAAGCTAATAATCGGTATAACACATCTGTCACGCTTGCAATATAAACGTTAAATTACATCAACGGGCTTCACGCAGCTACATACTTATGCATATAATAGATTGCGTTTATTTGTTTGTTTTTTAACTTCGCGCAAATCTACAGGGAAGGTAGCTAGTCATCACCATCCACCGCTAACTCTTGGGCTACTCTTTTAAAAACGAATAGTGGGATTGACCGTCACATTATAATGCCTCCACGGCTGAAAAAGAGAGCATGTTTGGTGAACTGGATTCGAACCCGAGACTTTTATACTACGAATCCATCGCCTTAACTACCTGGCCATGGCGAGCCGTAACAGATTGTGAGGTTCCATATAAATTACATTAAAACGATTGGATGCCAACGGTTATACAACCGCTGTTATTTTCTAAGTAGTCAAATAAACTGAAAATTACCTTCTCCGATGCGCATTGATGCGTTTGGTAATGTTGCTCAGGTTTTATTACACTACTCACAGCCATTTTTATTGCAGTTTGTACGATTAGCATTGAATAATAATAAAGAAGAACAAGTGGGCGATCTCTATTATGAACCATTAGTGTGGTTCATGATTTAAAAAACTCTCAGTTTAAACTAAGCATTTCATGATTTGGTGTTGAATTTACTACATCTTTTACAAAATAAATATATATAGTTATATAGATATATATCCATTTAATACTAAACATGCAAACTTTAATTTTATATTTTGTTTAACCTTTTACATGATTCTACAAATTTTTTCGCTTTTGTTCTGTTCTTACTGAAAAAATTTGGAAAGCAAATTCAATTATCGCTATTGCAAGGTTAAATTAATTAACTTAATCGCATTCTATTGTTCTTAATGAACGATTTGACCCCTAGTGCGTAAGCAGTAAATTGACATGCTAAAGTCTGGAGTTCAGTTCCCCAAGTTAAACAGAGCGCTGATAGCCCAGGGTATAGCTTTGTGCTAAAATAACAATAACTGAACGACATACTATTTTACAATAATATACAGCCTTGTCACATTTATTATAGCATTCTACTGGTAATATAAGGGTCGCAGGTTTCAATCTCCATCACTGAACATGTTCGTCCTTTCAGCCGTGGAACCATCATAATGTGTGATCAATTGCACTATTTGTTGGTAAAAGATTAGACCAAGAGTTTGTGGTGGGTGGTGTTAGCTAGGTACCTCCTCTTGAGTGTATAGCTTCTAAATTAGGGGGGACGGGTGGCGCAGATTGTTCTCATGTAGCTTTGCACAAAGTTTAATTTGTTTTATTTTCCATAAACGTGAATAGAATCACCACCTATGTCTACAGAATGTAACCCTATTAGCGTAATATTTAGCTATTATAGCTTCGCCAGGAGCTATCGATTTAACTGGATAAGTGATCTAGTAGTGTATCGATAGCTCTTGATAAAGCTGTGATAGCAAAATGCTAAGCGTACTGTACTGTTAGGTAGTGATTAATTCAAAAGAATGCAATACGTACAAAGACAAAAGTAAAATTCACGTATAAAACCTCCTGACTTAAAACATTCCTTCGACCTCCCCTAGTGGCTTAACGGTAAGTCTTAAGACTTATAAAACCTAAAACTATATTTTGATACACGTAGTGAGAACAGCATAAATGGTTAATTGTGTAGCTTTGTGCTTAACTACAAAGAAAAAAAAACTTGTAAAAACAACAGATGTTAATGTTATTCGAAAGTGTAACCCTAGGTGTTTTACTAGTGTAAAAAATGTATCGATAGGTGTTTTACTAGTATAACAAGTGTGACCGTAGTTGTTTTAGTAGTGTAAAATGAGTATTCCTAAGTGTTTTACTAGTGCAAAATATGTATCACAAGGAGTCTTATTACTGTAAAAGCATCTGTCCTTGGGTGTTTTACAAGTGAAAAAAGCGTATCCCTACTACTATTTCCTAGGTGTTATATTTTTGTAAAATTTTATCACTAGGTGTTTCACAAATGTAAAAAAATTATGCCTAAATGTTTTATTAGTGTAAACAGTGTATCCCTAGGTCTTTTATTAAGGTATTTACTAAATTATAATAAGACTAACATTTCGTCTCTTGATAAAAAATAATGTTTCGTCTGACAAGTTAATGAGGTTCATTTGTTTCAACGCTAATGTATTTTATCCGTGCATGTAGAAGCCATGAGTATATGACGTGTGAACTGTAGAAGTAACTTAAATGTATTTATAACCAGTAGTGGTTCATTTCTTTTTTTAGCTTGACCAATTAATAATAATAAAATGGCTTGTTATAGATTAGTTCTATCGATCATTTTGTAAAAAATATTTCACGAAATCATTTGTGGCTAAACTTCTTTTTTCATGTTAAATCAGTTTTTTTTATTCCATAGAATTTATGACCCCTCCAAGCCAGTTTAGTTGAAGAACCCCCCTGTGAGGTGCGACTCTTTAGTTACTGATTATTAGCCTCTGATTGAAGATGTATATCGTCATGTACTTTAAACATTCTACGTTGAAGGAAAACGTGCTTTCTCGCGTCGTTGCTATCAAAGAAAATTAGACAACTCATTTGTTCTCGATACTGAACAATGAGGACCAACGATTTAGGACTCTGGAATCCATCCTCGTGTAAGCCTTCTTATTGTCTCTGTACCATGGGAGACTATCCAGATACGTCACGCTCGAGGGCCTACAGAACCTAGAGGTGATCAAAATGAAATTGACTCTTCGTGCATCTAGTAACTCGTAGAACGTTATAGCCCCAGGTGAGTTTTACAAACTTGAAAGATCAGCGTTACGGGTGAGGAGGGTGCAGCAAGAGCACGCGCCCGCTTCACAAACTGCCACCGTCTTTCCGATGTCATGTTCCATTACTTCTGGTCTGGTGGACCTGTCATAGATTTTGTAGCTTTTGTTCCCCCTCTATGGAGCGTACGCAACCCCCTCTTAAAAACCAAACTTTCATAAGGTCATGCTGAACACATGATGACCCGTTCTGAGTGTTGCTGTTCTTAAACTTTTCTGGGTACATGGGTCTTATTCAGACGTGACCACGTTTCTCTGTTCTCAGTGTTATCGAAAGTCTTTAGAAAACACTTCTTGAATCCTCTGCACTAAATCTTTCAACTCACAAAACTCGATGTGTTGATCACCTGCCTCTAGATGTACACCATAGATAGTAAAACTTCGAGACAGCGTACATTACTGCGTATATGCGTGGTTAGCTATTTCAATCACGCAGTTAAAGTAATGTGTAATACGGAAATTTTACTATAACGTTGCGCTAAGTTACAATGGTGAAATGCAATGAATTAAGCCTTTTTTCGTGATGACGAGAAACCTACTTGAAATAAATATGTATCTCAGAACGGCTGGTATGGGTATTAATACTTTTAATGATAAGCAGAGAACAACGTTTCGACTTTCCTAGGTCATCTTCAGGCTAAACCTCTTTTTTAACCTGAAGATGACCTAGTAAGATCGAAACGTTGTTCTCTGCTTATCACTAAAAGTGTTAATACCCATATAAGCTCTTTTTTGCTCTCTAGTGGCTCAGCTGTAAGCATAAGAACTTATAACACTAAAATCTGGGGTCCGATCCATGTGGTGAGCACAGCTTAGATGTAGCTTAATAGTGGGGGTATCTATGTTAGCTTTACCCCCTCCTTGTGGAAAGCTGCAGGGTATATAACCAGCATCGTTGTGACTGAAAGTAGCACAGATAACCTCGAAATTATATTTTATAATGACATTATTGTATCAGCTGTCATTTCACATGGTTATTTAATGTGCTGGTGACACTGATTACATTTTAATGAAAGTGTTATACTCTTTGGTGTTTTCAACATGGTTAATGAAGGCTAATGTAACCCAGGTTACATTTTAATGATATCTTTTACTTCATGGCGCATTTTATGGAAGTGCTAGAACAACTGGTCACATTTTAATGAAAAGGTTATATCCTGTGACATTTTCTACATGGTTACTGATGGTTAATCTGATGCTACTAGTTACATTTTAATGAAAGGTTATATTTTGTGACAATTTTTGTTTGGTTACTGAAGGTTAATCTGATACTAATGATTATATTTTAATGAAAAGTTATATTCCGTGGCACATTTCACTTAGCTAATCCTGGTTGTTTTTTTTTAACGTGATAAGTCTACTGTATAAAACAAAAAAAAATAGACATGTTGCTAAAAATAATAGACCTGACTGTCAATAGCTGTTTCTGTCATATTTAAACTTAAGAATGGCTATATAATATTACTTTTAGCAACATATCTATTTTTTGTTTTGTTTTATACAGTAGGCCTATCACGTTAAAAAACCAGGAATAGGTAATCGTGATAGGCATAGTGGAGATAGCTCATTGCGTAGTTTTTTTGTTTTACAACAAACAACACATTACACATTAATAAATATTTTTGTTTACACTTCCATTATGAGTCTTAAAGTAATTATAAACACTGTTCCACTATATTAAGTTTTAGAATAATTAGCTTCCATAATCTGAAACTTGTTTTTACGTACATTGTATCTGTATTCGCCCACTCCTATGAATGTAATATGTTTCATTGAAGAAACAAAACGACCATCACAATAATTCTTTAGCAATTGTCTCTCTGTTTTGAACAGAGATGTGTTAAAATAGTTTCAGAATATTTCACTGTTCTAGCATGTATAGTTATTTTAATTATTGAATTTTAAAATGGTTGATCAGTCAAGTGAGAGTCTTCAAAGATAAGAAAAAATGGAGGACAACCAGTCAACAGCATCCACCGCCAATAAGGATATTTTTAATTGGAGGACTGTTACTTTTATATCGCGTCTATTATTGAAAATAGGGATATTTTTGAGCGACATATCCTACGATCCAATCTTGGACCTTCCAATATACAACTTAGCATGCTAACCAACTTCTAAAGCATTTCTCATCCCTTAAATGTTTCTAAATATGGTGTTGCAGATTCATTGTTTATTACACTCTAAACCAATTTCAGTTGTATAAACTACGGTAAGCTGTAGTTAAACTTTGTGGCTGATAAAATGCGCAATGACGAACTACAGATGTTGCTTTTAACTGCTACAGATGATTCCAAAATGTCAACACCCAGAACCTCAGCCCGGCAGGGCCAGGTGGTTAAAGCACTCGACTCGTTATCCGAGGGTCGCGGGTTCGAATCCCCGTCACACCAAACATGCTCGCCCTTTCAGCCAAGGGGGCGTTATAATGTTACGGTCAATCCCACTATTCGTTGGTAAAGGAGTAGCCCAAGAGTTGTGGTTGGTGGTAATGACTAACCGCCTTTCCTCTAGTCTTACACTGCTAAGTTAGGGACGACTAGCGCAGATAGCTCTCGTGTAGCTTTGTGCGAAATTCAAAAACAAACCAGCAAACAATGAGTTCAGTGGTATTGAAAATATAATTAAAGGAATTGTGAAAAACAATCTGAAAAGAAGTGTAAATAGAATTTTATGTTTCAAATTGTTTGTGTCTGTATTAATTAGAACTCGTCGTTTCATCATCCGTATGTTATTCAAGTTGATAAAGAAACGTATAGGTACAATTGTTGCAAAAGATAAAATTATAATTCAACTTTCTGTTGTGTTCTAACGAACGTTACGTTCCCGTAACTCGCGTTGAACGTTATTGGTGTCTTAGCTTTAAGTCCATAGTGCGAATATTTTACTTTTAGTCCAAATAAGTTTATAATAAGTTTATTGTCATTTTAAACATTCATTTAAAGCGTAATAAAAAAAAATGCTTTTCTAGTTTGCTAGGCCTACTTACTTAGCTTAAATGTTAAAAGATATAAAATCAAACCTTTAATTAATGTATAACATCAGCTTAAACGTTGGGACATCGGAAAATTCAGGGGCTTACAATGATAAAATCCGGAGTTTAATTCCCCGTTGTTGAAACAGCAGATAGCCCAATGTGACTTTGTTCTGAAACAAACAAAGTGTAGTTTGAATTAAACAAGTTAGTAGTTCTCTTTAAAATATTCAGTACTGACAAATAGACATTCAACTCTATTAAACATAATAAACATATTGGAATTTTCAACATTATAACTCAATGACAAGTATAACATAAATCCCTTCTATTCAGTATTACTGCCTTAAAGGTTACACTCTAAAGTGTGGATTCAACTTTGCTTATATTGTAGGTTGTTGTTTCTCTCACAAGAAAGTTCATGGATACTGTTTATTTCAGAGAATGAAAGAAACCTTATGACTGGCTTCGACCATCTGTCGTTTTCAGTGTAATTTTATACTTTCTATGCTATACCAGTTATAATATTCAAGCTATTTATTACAATCTGTGTTTGCTTATGTAAATAAACAATATTGTTATTACAGTACTGTTAGATAAATATATTAGACAGGGAATATACGTTGCATCAATCTAATTATATTATGTAGCACGCTAGATCATAGAGTTTGTTGCGACGATAAGATGCCATTAACGTTAGAGTTTAATTGGTTTTATAGTGTCCCAGCTTTACATCTTCATGTTGTTATATTTAATTGAGCTGATACGCTGAGTTCGCTTCTTGACTTACTGTCTTTAATTAGATAAGCATGATGATTGTTTCTATGCCTAACCCTACTAGTGGCTATGTTTATAGGCAACCACCATAATGTCGCTTCTTGATTAACTATTATGAGTAAGCAGAAGGATTGTTTCTATGCCTAACCCTACTAGTGGCTAGTTTATAGGTAACCACCATAATGTCGCTTCTTGATTAACTATTATGAGTAAGCAGAAGGATTGTTTCTATGCCTAACCCTACTAGTGGCTAGTTTATAGGTAACCACCATAATGTCACTTCTTGACTAACTAGCATGAGTAAGCATAATGATTATTTCTATGCCTAACCCTAGTAGTGGCTATGATAAAAGGTAATAAACATTATGTCGTTTCTTAACTATATATCATAAGTAAGCATGGTTATTCTCTCTAACTACCCCTTACTGTGTGTGTATTTATGAACTAGATAATGTCAGTTTTTGAATTAATACCTGAAACGAACATGATGATTCTCTGTGACTGATTATAGAATTTGAATATACATATACATACATAAATTTGGCTAATGTCGTTTAGGGATTGGCATTATAGTTTGTTTATGATAAACAACGTAATATTGCTTCCTGACTTGCAAGAGTAAATATGTTTGAGTCATGCTAGAAACCCTCCTGGATATATATAATAAACACAACCAAACCTTTCAAAGTGTAAGTAATCATATATTTCCCACGTTGGTTAAATGTAGTTGCAGTCCCATAAAGTTATAACTAATCATATACTCCCCATATAACTTAAATGTAGTTGTGGTCCATTAAAGGTGTAATTGATCATATATTACTTACATTGGTTAAATGTAGTTGTGGTCCATTAAAGGTGTAATTGATCATATATTACTTACATTGGTTAAATGTAGTTATAGTCCATTAAAGCTATAATTGATCATATATTACTTACATTGGTTAAATGTAGTTATAGTACCTTAAAGGTGTAATTGATCATATATTACTTACATTGGTTAAATGTAGTTATAGTCCCTTAAAGCTATAATTGATCATATATTACTTACATTGGTTAAATGTAGTTATAGTCCCTTAAAGCTATAATTGATCATATATTACTTACATTGGTTAAATGTAGTTATAGTCCATTAAAGGTGTAATTGATCATATATTACTTACATTGGTTAAATGTAGTTATAGTCCCTTAAAGGTGTAATTGATCATATATTACTTACATTGGTTAAATGTAGTTATAGTCCCTTAAAGCTATAATTGATCATATATTACTTACATTGGTTAAATGTAGTTATAGTCCCTTAAAGCTACAATTGATCATATATTACTTACATTGGTTAAATGTAGTTATAGTCCCTTAAAGCTATAATTGATCGTTTACTTCCTCATTATTAAACATGTTTCGTTTTGTTTTTTACTCAGAATGACAACAACTTCTAGAATAACACTATGCAACACAAATTTTGTTCCTGGATAGTATGTGTTATTTGTTAATTTCTTATGATGTAAAAGTACAGAAAATGGCCATTATTCCCTTCAATAATGAACTTTAGAAATGAACCTATTTTTTGTGTGAAAACGGCCAAATTTGCACATTTTCATTCATATATGGTCTGAATAAAACAACACATGAATCAAAATTTACATGTATTTATACTAAAATTATACAAAAATGTTTAGAAGTGAGTAGCTTTTCGAGGTTTGCGACTGTAATGTAAATCACTTTCACGTATCAGCCCCCAAATATTGTCTCCCATCATGTTTTCGTTATACGTTCCCAAGTCACAAAAGCAAAGTTTGAAGAGAAAATTAAGTCTTTAGGCATAAGCAACTGGGAAATAACACTTTCTGCCCAGGAACAAGAAAAAGTAAAAGTTTTGTTACATAATGTAATTTATACGGCCTATCTGGGACGTAAAGATTTTATTTGTCTCAAAACATAATTTTTATTACCCGAAAAAAATGGAGAATATGAAAATAAAGTGGTTTTTATGAACATTTACCAAGTCCTCACAGTGTGTTAATAACTACTTAAGTCTTATTGAAGATTGTGTAAAACACATATTGAATAAAAAACGCTTTGTTATTGGTTGAGTTATCGTTCGTGTGTGGAACAAATTAATGCTCCATTATTGTTAGTGTGCTGAACAAATGCTACATTGTTCTTCGTGTGTTGAAGAAATAAGAATACATTTTTACCAAAGTTGTAGTAGTTGTATCATTTGGTGTTTGCCCTTTGAATGCATTCTTGTATGTATGCATTTTAAAAGTTATTAGACAAGCAATAATTCTACACTTTTACTATCCTTGTTTTCTGTTTTTATTGAGTATTCTTGTTTTTCTCACCAGTGGTTAAAGAGGATCGCTGGTTCGAATCCCCGTCACACCAAACATGCTCTCCCTTTCAGCCGTGGGAGCGTTATTATTTACGGTCAATCCCACTATTCGTTAGTAAAAGAGTAGCCCAAGAGTTGGCGGTGGGTGGTGATAACTAGCTGCCTTCCCTCTAGTCTTACACTGCTAACTTAGGGACGGCTAACACAGATAGCCCTCGAGTAGCTTTGTGCGAAATTCAAAAAACAAACAAACAAACATACACTGCTAAATTAGGGACGGTTCGCGCGAATAGCCCTCGTGTAGCTTTGCGCGAAATTCAAAACAAACAAACAAACAAACAAACCACTGCATCAAAGTTTCTTCTATTTTTGTTTTATAGTTGTTTGGTTTCCTTCTTCAACAAGTAGAATATTTTTGCTTCTATGTTTGGTATTTGTCACCATCACTTACCATTAAAAAGTAAGCAGAAATAATTATGATTCTTTTATATTTAGTGTGATCGCTAAGCCAGAACAATTACCTCGTATCAACACATTGGGATCTCTTATAGTTGAAACTTAGGTCGTGCTGTTATCAACGGTGTACTGTCTGCTTGTAGGTTTAGCCATCTAATAAAGTTCATCATTTTTCAAAAGAACGATAATCATTACATTTAAGAATATATTGTATCACCACATCTTCTAGCTCTAAAAAAACAAACAAAAAATACAACGGAGTAATGCCCGTGTTATTAGTTTTAGTCTTCTAATAAAGATTGCCATATCTACAGCCTTTCTAAATAATCCCAAAAAGAACCAATACTTACGTTACTAATGTGTCACTGGATTTGTTTTGAATTTCGCGCAAAGCTGCACGAGGACCATCTGCGCTAGGCGTCCATAATTTTGTAGTGTAGAACTAGAGGTAAGGCAGCTAGTCATCACCACCCACCGCCAACTCTTGGGCTATTCTTTTACCATCGAATAGTGGGATTGACCGTAACGTTATAACACCCCCACGGCTGAAAGGGCGAGCATGTTTGGTGTGAATGGGATTCCAATTCGGGGTCGTCGGATTACGAGTCGAGGGCCTTAACCATCTGGCCATGCCAGACTTCTCATAATTTAGAAGTGATAGAGAAAAGGGGAAGACAAAGAGAAAACATTACCCACCGTCGTGCTGCTCTTTTACATCGAAAAGTAAGATTCACACTCACGGGGATTCGATACTGTACAAATTACTGACTTAAAAATTATAGCTTGCTGATACGGGTTTTGTTATGAGTTTCTCAACTCTTTTCTTTTTCTTTTCGTTTACTGACAGCATGTGAGTACCAAGAATAATTAGCTAGTAATGTAATTAAAAAATCGAACCTTGAATTTTAGTATTGTAAATTACCACTGTCCCACCAAGAGTCTGATAAAATAATTAAAGATGTTTTTAGCGAAAAGCTACACAATGGGCTTTTGTACTCGGTTCAGCACAAGACATCAAATAGCGTTGTGGTTCCGTAAACTAACCATTGACCCAGCGGGGGAACAATAAATGCAGAATGGTAAACAACTACAAGTCAGCATGATAACATCGAATAGTAAAAAGGAATGGCTAAATTTGTTGTAAGATATAAAAATGCTAGATAGTCATGATAAGACAAATGTTCTTAGACGAAACGAAAAGTTGTCTCATCAGAAGTTTTAATCATGTTATTTTCTAAGCACCCGAATGTTGGTTAAATAAGCCCCACAACGTCCAATAGAATGTTCTGGCATTAACGTTCATAGAGTTTCAATAACTGTAACAGTTATTTTCCTAAACTTATGTTACTTTATATTAACTTCTAAAAGGGTCTAAATTATTATAATAATATAATACTATCTACGTATAGTAGCAAATACTAAGAGGCTTGACTTAAGAAACTATAGTGAAAACTTTATATATCACTATTCTAATAACTTCTTAGTTATAGTAAATAAGTATATAATATATTAACCACACCACATTTATCATGCGTGATGTCACACTAGCAGTAAATCTTTCTTATTTGGCTTTTTATTAAACGAACACTGGCATGAACACTTCAATCGTGGGCAGGATGTTATGTGTTGGTTAGTGTGTCGGACTGCATATAGAAAGATCGAGGGTTCGAGACTTGGCCCTTTAACGTATGAGGTTTCTTTCAGGTTAAAAATCACATTTATATTATTCGATATAAAATAGATGAACAAAACTCTTGTGGTGGCAGCGGGTAATACCTGGCTACCTTCTGGTCAGTAGCTCGAAATTAGAAATGACTTGATCACCAGGCTGTCTGTGATTTGACTGTTTAATTTATGTGCAGGTAAGGTGTCATTTAGGTTGAAAATTCTAATTTTTCAAACGTTGCTACAAAGCGGCCTAAGAGAACTCTGACTGAGCTCCTAAACATTGTTTTCCCTATAAACCAAGTTACTCTGTTCATAAAAAACTCGAAACGTTTCAAAGACAAACTCAAGTTTACAGGTATGGTTGATTGAGCCCAAATAATATTTTTGAATGGATATCTTGTACACATTGCAAATATTGTATATACTCCTCCATACAATTATTTTATTAAAATACTGCTTAAGAATCATATCTGCAATTCATAGAACATCAAAGCATGAACTTGTATTCAACCAATTCCAAAAGTTCTGGATTTCTCATCACAAAGCAAAGTGTGAGGAAACATGAGCTAATTTTATGTTTGCTAAAAATTAGCATTTACTGCATGTCAATGATCTGATCTCTACACTTACGTCAACTAATAACATGCACACTTGGGAGTTACCATAAGACGTGTTTAAGTCCTACTTCTTATTTTTTAGTACTTTTTAAAGTGAGAATTGTGAATCCGAGGATCCAAAGTTTGCGTTCAGTTGCTGCAAAATAGCGCTTGAACTTTGGGGCCATGTGTGCGTTATGAAAGCGACACTCAAATCCCAAGAGTTGGCAGTGGGTGTTCCTGATTATTTACCTTCTATATAGTCTATCAGCTCAAAATCAAGGATGACTAATGCAACAAGCTCCTGTGTAGCTTATTATTGTCTACTTTATTAAGCCTATTAATTTGTTGGTATGTCTGTTAGGTTATTTATCTATCTGTAGGGCCCAGCGTGGCCAAGTGGTTAAGGCGCTTGACTCGTAATCTGAGGGTTGAGGATTCGAATCTTCGTTCCTCCAAACGTTCTCATACTTTCAGATGTAGGGGCGTTATAAGGTGACAGTCAATCTTATTATTCGTTGATGGTTGGTTATGATGACTAGCTGATTTTATTGATACTTTCTCTGCTAAATGGGACAGCTAGCGCAGATAGCCTTCGTTTAGCTTTGTGCAAAATTCAAACTAAACTGTAGTTTGACCTATCAAGCACACTGATAGCTCAGCTTATAAATTTAAAATTCGAGATTCGATAATTGCGATGACCACAGCGCCGAGGGTCCATTTTGTGGCTTTTCGCTTAACGATAAACTGTCTTTCTATCTATCTATCTAACTCTTGATCTGTCTATCTGTTTGTTTGTCTATCTCAAATAAACATTAACAACCAGATACATACCTCCTAATTATCTGTATCTAAATTGTAACGAAGAGCATCAGTAATGAGATATATAAATATGTATATAAGTACATGCAGTATACTTAGCGATTTCTGTACCCTGAGGGCGATGAGGATTAGAAAACGGTTTCAGTTTTGTTTTATTGGTTGACTGAGCTATGTACATAGATGGTCTGTCTTTGCCTTGTACTCGTATAATGTGCATCTCGATTTTTCTTCACTGCTGTCGCCTAAAGCTGTTCTTTAGTTATCACCGTATCCATTGCTGCTTTTCTGATAAATCTTCTGTCAGTTCTGCGGTAACTTAAAAAGCTAGCGAACCTTTTGCTTTTTTTTACGAGTCTTACGGATGTTGAAGACCATTTTTAAAAGTGTTGAGATACATTAAGTATCGCACAGAATTATTATTATAGATATACAACGTAGTTTGTACTCTATGATGATCTCGCTGCTAATGCTTTATGAATGTCTTGAAGCCGGGAGGCAAGTGACCATGATTTGTGGAAGTTTGGCACCTTACTTTGTTTGAAATAACTTTAAAATCGCTAATAGCTTTTTTAAAAATGTAAATAAAAAAACATGTTTGCTGAACTCGATATTTTACTTACTGTTGAACTGATAAGACTTCACGTTCAAAGCTTATGAGATGTTATGAAAGATATGTAACATGTCGCAGAACATTAACCGGGGTTTTCAAAAACACATTTAGTAAACTTTAAGAAGCGCATCGTTGTAGCCTCTAACAAAATCTTTGAACAGTTTGCTATCATGTGTTTTCCAGCAAAGCCTAAACACGTTAACTATGTGTTTTTAGTAATTAAATAATAATAATAGTAATAAACTGTACCCTGCGCCCTCTGTGGGAAAACGGAATCAGAACGCCAATAAATTGATAGCTTAATTAATTTTAAATGTAAAAACATTTTAATGGCATATGTGAAAACCAGTTTGACTCAGTCGTGTTTTCTATGTTTTAAAGTCCATCAAACTTTAGGAGATAAGTCATACTCTAAACCCTCTGGAGGGAAAACAAAATCGAGGATTTCTAATGATTTTTTACATACTTAAATAATCTAGGAGGATTTATTTAATAACATACGTGGAATTCAGGCTACTTTAATAATTAAATCAATATTACTTACCGCATTTCTTTAATTAATCTAATATAGACTTTAGTTAGACGAGGTATAATAAATTACCTGTTACGTTGAAACAGCGATAACGATACATCTTGCTTTAAAATGCTTGAAGTCACCCACTAAGACAGCTGTAAGTCTTCGGATATACAACGCTAAAATCAGATATTCGATTCCCCACGGTAAACACAGTAGATAGCCCAATGTGGCTTTACTATAAGAAAAACCAACACACGCACAAACACATATATGTTTGACATAAGCCATTCGTAAAAAGGGAAAGCAGTAAAAAAATAATTTGGCCTCTGCTATAGAAAAAAGCTTCGCTAGGTACGGGGCTCGTGCCCCAAATTTCAAGTTGATGTCTTGAAAAAATCATAATAAAAAAACCATAATCGATATCCTAATAAAACACTGAACATTTCTGCGTCTGTGGACCCGAACTCTTAATCTTTACAGAACCTAATAAAGCTTCTAATATAGAAATCCGAATTTTCTAATAATCTTGAGTTTTGCTTTATAAGAACGGCATCTAAGCAGTTGATTGGCCAGTAAATAAATTTAAAGAAAGAAAAAACTATGTTGTTATTTAAGGCAAGACAAAACAATCAAGAATAAGATTTTTCATAGAATCAAAGGATAATTGGGATTCTGAAAACTTTTCCCAATTAACAATAGTTCGTAAATTGTTAAACATTCCTTCGATGTAATAAAGTCCTAAACTTTTATTTGCTTTAAGTACAAAGCTACACAATGGACTACCTGTGCCAAAACCACCATCCGTTTCGAAGCCTAATTTTTAGTGTGGGCCGGCATGGCAAAGCGTGTTAAGGCGTTCGACTCGTAATCCGAGGGTCGCGGGTTTGAATCCCGATCGCACCAAAAATGCTCGTTCTTTCAGCCGTGGGGGCGTTTTAGTATAACGGTCAATCCCACTATTCGTTGTTAAAGAGTAGCCCAAGAGTTGGCGGTGGGTGGTGGTGACTAGTTGCCTTCCCTCTATTCTTACACTGCTAAATTAGGGACGGCTAGTGCAGATAGCCCTCGTGTAGCTTTGCGCGAAATTCAAAACAAATACTAATTTTTAGTGTTATAGGTCCTCAAAGTTGCCTCTCAACCACGAGTGGGTGAGGGGCTAGAAACACTGCAATGAAACGTAAGTTTTAAGATAATGTAGCATTGAAGTGTATTATGTGACCTTAAACTGAACGTGGACAACAGTTAAAACAAATCAATTAAGAAAGTTCTGTAAAGTACATTGAAAAGATCTAAACGAAACGTAAAAATCCATCAAGACCAAATGTGTTGATTTTAATTGTTTGTTTTTCTTATAGCACAGCCACATCGGGCTATCTGCTGAGCCCACCGAGGGGAATCAAACCCCTGATTTTTGCGTTGTAAATCCGTAGACTTACCATTGTACTAGCGGGGGGGCGTTAATTTTAATATACCTCACACACATTTGCAAAAGGATAGATTTTCGTTTGTTTCATTCTGTAAAATAGAGCTTGAGAGTAAATGCCCAAACTCTCTCACTAGTCCAAGCACGTTTTACTTTTGAGAAGTAAATGGTTGGTGGGGTAAATAACTCTAATCAATTTTTGTGTATTTATAATTTTGTTTCAAATTAATGTTCAATTGGATACTTATGTGTTTAGGATATTTTTAATTATTCGAAATTATAACATACCACCAAGTACGGTTTGTTTTGAATTTCTCGCAAAGGGCTATCTGCACTAGCAGTCCCTAATTTAGTACTATAAGACTAGTGGAAAGGCAACTAATCATCGCTACCCACCCACCGCCAACTCTTGAGCTACTATTTTACCAACGAATAGTGGGATTGACCATCATATTATAACGTACCCACTGCTGAAAGGGCAAGTATACTTGGTGAGACGGGGATTCGAACCCGTGACCCTCTGATTACGAGTCGAGTGTCTTAGTTACCTGGCCATACCGTGCACCATTTCAAAGTTCTGTAATACACCTGTTGTTAAGAGTATGTTTGCCATTTTATCCTATCGTGGGTATTGGCCTAATGGTTATTATGCTGAGTTGAAGCTCAGAGAGTCCACGGCTCAAGCATCGTTATCGTAAGAAAAATCACTTTTCGCACTTTTGGGCCATCGGTGCGTTATAAGAGTGATGTTTAAATCTCACTATTCGACAAGAGATGGCGTTGATTCCTATTGCCTATATGCCTTCCTTCTTGTCTATAAGTTTAAAATTAGTGACGATTAGCACAGATAAACCTTGGCTTTGCACGGGGTTCAAACCAAACTTGTGGCATTATATTATTGTGCTTAAAAATCGTATGAACGTCATTTGGTGCTATTTATTATTGTAACAGAAATAAACAATCAACCAATAGCGAATAAAGGCTAAGTCAAAATGTTTGCATATTTTATAACAAGTAAAATCATTATTGTTAACCTGATATACAAATGCATCTGATACTGTCAAACTAACAAGTGCATGTTATACTAAACATCTTCATATGTAATTTGTACAATTAGACAGGTTCTATCGACATCAAGAGTAATGTATTACTACAGTAAATAATTTTATCAGACGCCTATAGGAAGATATACAGTGTAATTTAGCATTTCACCTATTATATAAAATCTTACCAAAACGTATATATTATAACAAAAGATAACATCAAATTATTATACATAGCGTCTGTAATCTTATGTCACGTAAACATCAAGTATTTCGTTGGCTCTCCTTGTATTCTGAGACAATGAGACGTGGTACGCTGACAATGTAATCGACCTTGATTTCACCCCAATTTCTCATTAGAAGGCGCTAAAACTCAACTTCAGCATTTGAATTTGGGCTGTGATTAGCATTTTTTCGGGCTTAGTTCAATCTAGCAATTCTCAGTGGGATTAAAGTCTGAAAACTTTGCTGGCCATGACAATATTATAACGTCGTCCTGGTCAAGATAATACTGTACAATGTGCTTTATGCAGCGATATTGTGACTCTGGAACACAAAGTTATTGCCAAACCTTGACCTAGCATATGCCAGACATATCGTTTTCATGTGATTCCAATAGGGGTGCGACTGACGTTTCCCTCTAGAAGAAGAGTAGTTTTTTCCACTATGATAAATATCTGCCCAAACATGTACTTCGCCACCTCCTGTGTGTTCCCTTGTAAAAAAAAAACCAGTCTTTCCTCACCTTTTATCCAGGCAAATGACGAACACGAATCTTACCCTTAACTTTAACAAGTCTAAAACAGGGCTCATCTTAAAAGATGACATGTTGCGAATTTCCAATTGTAATTTGTCATGCTATCTTGCCACATAACACGCTGATGGGGGTGAATTCTGGTAAATAACCTTGTTTGGTTAGTTTTCTTTTCACTGTTCTTCTGGATACCAAGAAATGAATGTGTTGTAATATTTCTTTCAGTATTGACGCCTTAACTTGATCAAAACATGGTAATCTCGGGCATTGGTTTTCTTGGATTATGCTAGTGGAGTTTCCAGTAACAATGTTTTCTGTAGTCCGATGACGTTTCAGGATTCTAGATACAATGGACTGGGAAACCCTACTGCTGTGGTAATGTCAGTCTGATTCATACCTTTTCTGGACAGTCGATCAATTTCATGCCCTAAAACTTATGGCACTTGACGAGGTATAACTCTACGCCAAGTACAGAGAAATTCATAAAGAAAGTTGTAATCGTTTCCGAAAAAGAATATACTAAAAGCTTTTGTATAAAACAGTTGTGTGTGTGTTTGAGAAAGAAACTTTCTAATAAAGTTATCATAATAACAACTCGTAGTTTTGTATCCGATCATACGCTACCTTCTCTGTCACTACCCGGAAATATATTCAATAACCACTCTATGTATGTAGACAATAACTTCAATATAGATCAATATGCAAACAGTTTGAACAATACTATATTAGCAAAGATTCTATACATTTATATTAAAGAATCCTGGTGGTATTTCAAACTACTTGTGTGCATGCAATTAATTTTTTTAAATGTTTTCATTTTCTCATTTTATGCCCATAACATTAAGTTTTTTTTAACTTCGACAATTAATTTTCCGACATTTCTCTTTAAACAATAATGATTTGATAATTGAAACACATAGTAAAATATTTATATTAAACATTCATTTTGAAATTTTAGTACCACACCCATGTGTCATTTATAGCTAAGATGACAACACTGTTTTTTTCCTTTCTGACAAAGAATGTTTTGTGCAAGTAGAAGGGTACTGCTCTTAGCTGGTCACATGTAAGATATTAGGTTGTCCAGAAATAAATATCGGAATTCTCACGATGACATTCAGAAGCTGAATATTGAGTAACTTATCCTTGATTGGTTGGTTTAATCCAACGTTTGTCGCTTACAAGGGTGTTTTAAATGTCTGCTGTTTCAACTCTAATCAGAGTATGCTTCGCAAACCCCAAGGCAACATCGACAAGAAGGACGTTCGTCTGATTTTCCTCTACGACTTCAAACTTGGACGAAAAACTACCGTAACTACATAAAACATCAACCAAGCATTCGGTCATGGATCTTTTACTAAACGTACAGTTCAGCGTTGGTTCCAAAGGTTTCGACATAGAGATGAAAGTCTTGAAGACCACAAAGATCGTGGAAGGAAGCCATCCTTAGATTAAAACACATTAAAGGAAGCAGTTGAGACAGACCCTCACACAACAGTACGTGAGCTTGCAAAAAGCTAGGCACAAGCAAATCAAGCATTGCCAACTACATGAGTGCAATTGGAAAGACGAAAAGTTGGATAAGTGGATTTCGCATGAGCTCACTGAAGATCAACGAAATCGACGTTATGAAACCTGTCAAGGAAGAAGCTCCAAAAATCGAACGAATTGGGAATCGAGGTTCTACCTGATCCACCTTATCTCCCAGACCTTTCTCTTAGAGATTTTATTTTTTCAAACACTTTGACAACGTTTTGAACAATAAACGCTTTCAAAACCAAACAGCTGCAGAAGAAGCTTTTAGGGAATTCATTGACCATAGAAACTGATTTCTACAGCAGGGGCATAATCAGCATCGTTGCACGTTGGCAAAAGTGTATTGAAGCAAATGGTGCCTAATCTGATAAATGCATGTTCAAATAACACTGGTTTATACTTTTTCCAAAATTCGCAATTCAAAAACGACAGTTAATTCTAGACAACTTAATACATAGGAAGAAAACATTAAAAATGTTAAAGTTACGCGTATATAGAAGATGGATAACCTAGTACAGAGTTAAACTAGGATTATCCACAAATCTTCCACGGGTGTTTTTCAAAGATAAAATTCTAGAACATAAGACAACAGACTCAGGATTTATTAGCCCAGTCAGAAAATTACCGTCAGTTAGATAGTGAGGTTTATCAAAGTATTATGTATTACAAGTAATCCGACATTTGGTTTTTGCACGACTCAGATATAAAAAGCTGTTTGTCCACAGTACCATGCATCAGACATTCTCGGGTTCGTGATTCGAGCAGTACAAATCAGCTGAGCTTGTTTTGACCACACTCTTGGAATAATGGTTATTATTTTATGTTCGATCAAAATTCTTGTACTTATACATTCTAATTTATTTTAGAAAGACTAAAGGGTTGAATGCGGATAACTTCATCAGATTCACTACCATCTGTAGTGTGATCGTTTTGTTAAACTTTAATTAATGTTATCTTCTTAGATCACACGAAATATGCTTTAAACGATGTGGTTAAGCATTATTGGTGACATGTCTGTAAAGATATTTCAGTTTCATTGGACAATGTGATTACATATGTGGAATCATGCCGTTGATTCTACTAAACAAGTTATAAATACTAAAGGCTTATGGGTAGGTTTATTTGTTTCAGATATTCTAGCAAAGCTATACCAGTGCTATTTAGACTACCTATCGATAATTTGAAACTGATAGGCTTTTACTTTATAAGTACTCTGTGTAGTTTCTCTTCACCATTTGTCTTAATTTAGACAATAAATATGACTTCTTTACATCTAACATTCTTGTTTCCGGTTTTAATGCATCGGAAATGAGAAACACTTATAGCAATATATTGAACGCTACCTAAATCACTTCCGTATTTCATTGATGTCCTGCATGACGTCACTTAAAACTTCATTTTATCTCGCATGTTGATTACATAGTCATTCCTAGTTTGCCCCTAAAAAAGAAAGGTCCGTCTTCCAAAAGGGCTCGAGTTATGGGTATTGTATATTCGTTTTGTTTTGTTTTTAATTTCGCGCAAAGCTACAAGAGGGTCTGTGCTAGTCGTCCCTAATTTAGCAATGTAAGACTAGAGGGAAGGTAGCAAGTCATCACCACCCACTGCCAACTATTGGGCTACTCTTTTACCAACGAATAGTGGGATTGATTGACCGTCATATTTTAGCGCCCCCATGGCTGAAAGGACGAGCAAGTTTGGTGTTGACGGGGATTCGAACTCGCGACCCTCAGATTACGGGTTGAGTGCCTTAACCATCAGGCCATGTTGTATATTTGTGTGAAATTGACCTGTTGCGTCTACGTTCTTCTGACATCATATTTGCTTGTTTCAGATATCATACTAAAGCTAAGTAAGGGCTGTTTGGCTTAACCGTCAATAATTTTGAACTGACTGACCCACCGTTAACCAAAGGACGACTTTAATCAAACAGTGATGCCGGTTCGTGAACACTCGTGACGACAAGAACTGTTGACTGTCTGTCTTCAGTCGTAAATGGTTACCGTGTCTAAATGCAAAGCTAAAGTTCCGGGGTTCGCGCCCCTTTACCGCAAAAGAATACAAAAAAGAGAGAGAGAAAGAAATTGCACTCCTCACGTGAGGGATATGGGTGCGTAGAAAAATAACAGAATTTCCTACTTTTTCGTTTAATAAGTACTGACTGACGATGGTTTTGACTAATTGTCTTCCCTCTAATCTAAGGCTTTAAAATTAGAGGTGTACAGCGCAAATAACTCGTTTAGCTTTGCGCGAAATTCAACAAAGAAAGAAAGAAAATTGTGTCACGTAAAGAACTGCTCGATCTAATAATACAAACGTTTGTTTTTCTTGGCAAAAGCAAAATACCTTCCTTACAGAATGTTTCCCTTCCTTACAGACTGTTTCCCTTCTTTTCCTTCCAAATGAACTCGTTTTGGTCTGTAGTATTTACAGATGGTTCAATCTCATGAAAAGTCTTAATAAGAAAAGTTAGTACAAACCACAGTTAGAATATTTTGTTCTGCAAATTTTGTTGTTTCTCTTTGTTATTGTCTTTGTTCTTCAATATACAGTGTTACTAACAACAGGGTTAAAATGCTCATTTTTTAAACATCAACATAATAGAGAAATGTAATTTCTGATCCTAGTATATTGGCTTTAACGTTACTTAAGTAGATAAATTTATAAAAAATACTGTAAACTTAAATACAGATCATATGTGTATATATATATATATATATACACGTTGTAGGATAATAAATAAAATACCTTACTTTAGAATATTTGAAATTAATCCAGCTTTGCCATTAATTTTCTCCTTATATGAAATTACGTATTACAAAGTTTGGGTTTGGGTTTTAGTAAAATGCTCCTGAAGAAACTGTAAAGCAAAACGTTGAGTATGTAATTAAATACAAATGACAGTTTGGTGTTATAATGTCATTTATTCCTGGTAATAAAATGTCTTCTATATATCAATATGTACTACATAAATTAAATACCTAAGAGAAAGTCCAGTCATTCTTTGAAGCAAGGGAGAAAATATAAATAACTGCGTTTATTAAGAACTTTTCTGTATAGAAAATTCATGTTGTTTTAAAGCAATATTTAAATAAGTTCTGTAACAGCGTTTCAAAACACTGCCCTCAAACAACTGCAATTGAATACGGTTGGTCAGAGCTACCTAACTAAATCATTACCTAAAGCTTACTTTAATTAAACAAACTCCATGTGAAAAGTTATGTTAACAAAATCTTAAGTGTACCCTTTACAAAGGTATTTCATGAAATAGAACAAAGTCAGTTACTGTAAAGGTCACTCTGTTTGGAAATAGCAACGTCTGTTATTCTGGAGATTCAATGTTTTGGTCAATTTATTCTAGAGACCACTGTGTATGGGGACAAGAAAGAGTCGATTTATTCTTGGGGCCATTGTGTTTGGAAATAAAAAAAAAAAAACGGTTTATTCCGTAGGTGAAGAAGTCGGTCATTTTGGGGATCCGTATATTTGAAGATGATAGAGTCGGTTATTCTGGGAATCAGTGAGTTGGGAGCATAGTAAAGTCGGTTATTGTGAAGATCCATCTATTTGAAAATGACAAAGTCCATTATTCTGGACATCAACAAATGCGAAGATTAGATTTTTAAGATATGGACTCTCATTTCCAAGTATAAGTTTAATGAGCTAAACAAGATATTTTATTATACATCTCTGTTACATTTAAATAGGAAATTTTATCTACTATCAAAACTTGAAAGCTGGTACAACCGCAATAAAAAATGATCAAATACGTGACGAAGTAAATCTGGAAAAGAATCTTTCAATCGTGCCCAGCGATCAAATATTTAAAAGTATTTGATATCAGGTGAGTTCGACTTCATTTAATTATACATTTCCTCAGCTCTTATATCTATTTCATTGCGAACTTGATTTATTCTGTGCATTTGTTTTCTTAAAATACTACTGAAAGTTTGTCTTCTTTGGAAATAAGTAAACGAGCCAGAACATAGTTTGAAACGTATGTGCATCAGATTATCCCCAACAAAAATCACGTGCTTTCTCCTACACTTTAAATTTCCGTATTAAATCAGCTTATAAAGATGTTTCGTAAAAGAAAGAACTTTGTAGTCAGTATACATAAGGACAAAATAGGAAGGAAATTGAGATATATAAAACTTTGGTAATCAACTTGGACAATTTCAATATCAATAGTGCAGGAACTTGGGTTCGTGGTAAAGAAAATTTATTCCGTTATTTATAATCACATGAGTTTCCAAAAAGGTTCTATGTAAACTCATTTAAGCACGTATTTATTAATGTTAATAAAATTGTTTTAGCCTTTGTCTGATTTGAAAACAAAAGAATTAACACAAAAGCTCATTTTGAAACCTTAATGAGTGGCTTAACTTCACGATGAATTAAAAGAGCATACCAAGAATGACGTTGTATTATTCCATTAAATTTTATCTTATAATAGGAAAAACTCAGTTAGTGTATATATTATCCACAAAAAAGAGGATACTGTGAATCTATACGTTTCTCTAAATACCTTTTAAAATTATATAATTCGTGCGGGTTTGTATGGTTTTCTTATAGCAAAGCTATATCGGGCTATCTTCTATGTTCACCAAGAGGAATCGAACCCCTAATTTTAGCGTTGTAAATCCAAAAACATAATTCATAATGTTTAACAAGCTGGGAAAGCGGTAATTATGTTTAACAATTTAGCATTTATGAAATATACCAAGTTAATTTTGAAAGTATTATCATAATTCACCATACTGTCTAGTCCGTGATTACATTCATTAGACTGGCATCCACAATAATATGACGTCATCAAACAAAATTTGTATTGCTAATGTATATTTTGTTTTTTTTTTTTAATCAAACACAAAGCTACACAATGGACTATCTGTTTTCTGCCCACAATGGGTATCAAAACTCGAATTCTAGCGGTGTGAGTTCGCAGGCATACCGCTGTGCCACTAGGGGGCGTATTGTCGATTGTGTTTAATTCTTACTTGACATCTTTCTTCCATTATTTTACAACTTCCATAAATGAAACCTCCTTTTATTGCTCGATATTTTGTCTTAGCACCAAACAAAGGCGGCGAATGTTTTCTCTTATTAGAACTGTTATCCTTTGTTTTGACAGGAAAGGAAATATTCCAAACAAGAAAAAAAAAAACTTTAACAAATTGTTGAGTTCCAGTAGAAATTGTAATGGAAAATCTTATTTTATATTTTTTAGCTCTGTAAAAGTTTAACAATACAAACCAGTTAAAACTAAATATAAAATTACTCCACATTGATTGGTTAAAAAGATTTATGACATCACACATATACATACCAAGGTTGTATCCACCGAGATGTTGGCCATCTCCTAATTGTTAATGTTTTTTGCTTTGTAGCCATTCAAATTCTATGCTAATGTATTTTGGTGGGATAGGAAGTTTGATATCCATTAAGAACTCAGAAACCTAAATATTTCAACGCTGATAAAACACTAAGATTAGAAAACAGCTGTGGCTACATAGTAATTTGTTCTGTGTACTCTGCCTTCCCAGTTAAATATTTATAAAATACCGGGATTACAAGTGAACAGTGGCTAGAAATAATTATTCCTGTTTATTCTTTTTATTCAGTAACATACTGATGGGATACTGGTTTCAGATAACTGTGGCAACATGGTAGAGATTATTCTGTAAGCTCTTTCTACTCAGTTAAATACTTATAAGATACTGAGATTAGATGTCAGCTGTGGCTATATTACAGAGTTTGTTCTGTGTGTTCTGTCTGGTCAATTAAATGCTTATAAGATACTGAGATTAGATGTCAGCTGTGGCTATATTACAGAGTTTGTTCTGTGTGTTCTGTCTGGTCAATTAAATACTTATAAGATACTGAGATTAGATGTCAGCTGTGGCTATATTACAGAGTTTGTTCTGTGTGTTCTGTCTGGTCAGTTAAGTACTTATAAGATACTGAGATTAGATGTCAGCTGTGGCTATATTGTAGAGTTCTATGTATTCTGTCTCGTCAGTTCAATACTTATATGATACTTGGACTAGATTTTAACTGTGGCTACATGATTACACGGCTTAGTACTGGAAATGATGTCCTTTAAGGACGTATGTGTTGCATCTTGCAACTTAAAAGCTGGTAAGAAACTTGGCCCTGGACATGAACTGTAGCGATGTGATGGACAATTAGATTTATGTTTAACATTCGGTTAAGTAAACACGAATAGAAAAAATATCTAGAACTGGTATATAATAGAAACTGAATCCTGGGCTCAATTATATTATCTTAATAAACTTTAATATTGAAACACAGATAACAAGGAAAAGTTTGATACTAAAAGGTTGCCGAAGGGAATGAATTTCACTAATAGTTAGCTCTAAGGAAAATAAAGCGAAATTATCTGAAACTGTAGGAAAACTGGAATATGTTTCAGCTTCTGAAGGAGTTTGTGCATCACTTAAAGTTATTCCCTTCATTACCGTACGCATGCCGGGAAATGGGAGGAAACTGGTTCCCAGTGATAAAGTAATTGATCCTCCTCATTCAGTATTGCTTGAAAGAGGCTGCAGGCAAATAATATTGATTGATTTCGAATAGTTTTATTGAGCTTCGTCCACCTGTGTTGCTCGAGATAGAGACGTTTCGAACTGCCAGGGGAGATCTTCATCAGTTGAATGAAACTTCCACAGGTGACGAAGTTAGTGTAGAATATCTAAAATTAAATCTTTATAAAGTTACCTGAAATATCGATAGATATCTGATGACTGACATAAATAAAGTCAAACACGCATCCTCAACATCATTGTGGATTTCTTGAACTAGTATTATAAAAAAGAAAAAAATCTTAGCGCCACATTTATAAACACTTTTCAACTCTTTGTATATCATTAGAGTTATGAACACAAAATAGTCCTGGCTCCACAGTTAGAGTTATAAGTGAACTCTTTGTACACCATTAGAGTTATGAACACAAAATATTCCTGGCTCCACAGTTAGAGTTATAAGTGAACTCTTTGTACACCATTAGAGTTATGAACACAAAATATTCCTGGCTCTACAGTTGTAGTTACTATTCAACTCTTTGTACACCATTAGAGTTATGAACACAAAATATTCCTGGCACCACAGTTGTAGTTACTATTCAACTCTTTGTACACCATTAGAGTTATGAACACAAAATATTCCTGGCACCACAGTTGTAGTTACTATTCAACTCTTTGTACACCATTAGAGTTATGAACACAAAATATTCCTGGCTCTACAGTTGTAGTTACTATTCAACTCTTTGTACACCATTAGAGTTATGAACACAAAATATTCCTGGCACCACAGTTGTAGTTACTATTCAACTCTTTGTACACCATTAGAGTTATGAACACAAAATATTCCTGGCACCACAGTTGTAGTTACTATTCAACTCTTTGTACACCATTAGAGTTATGAACACAAAATATTCCTGGCACTACAGTTGTAGTTACTATTCAACTCTTTGTACACCATTAGAGTTATGAACACAAAATATTCCTGGCACCTACAGTTGTAGTTACTATTCAACTCTTTGTACACCATTAGAGTTATGAACACAAAATATTCCTGGCACCACAGTTGTAGTTACTATTCAACTCTTTGTACACCATTAGAGTTATGAACACAAAATATTCCTGGCACCACAGTTGTAGTTACTATTCAACTCTTTGTACACCATTAGAGTTATGAACACAAAATATTCCTGGCTCTACAGTTGTAGTTACTATTCAACTCTTTGTACACCATTAGAGTTATGAACACAAAATATTCCTGGCACCACAGTTGTAGTTACTATTCAACTCTTTGTACACCATTAGAGTTATGAACACAAAATATTCCTGGCACTACAGTTGTAGTTACTATTCAACTCTTTGTACACCATTAGAGTTATGAACACAAAATATTCCTGGCACCACAGTTGTAGTTACTATTCAACTCTTTGTACACCATTAGAGTTATGAACACAAAATATTCCTGGCGCCACAGTTGTAGTTACTATTCAACTCTTTGTACACCATTAGAGTTATGAACACAAAATATTCCTGGCGCTACAGTTGTAGTTACTATTCAACTCTTTGTACACCATTAGAGTTATGAACACAAAATATTCCTGGCACCACAGTTGTAGTTACTATTCAACTCTTTGTACTATTCAATTCTGTATAGATTATGGACTTTATTATAAAATATTCTGAATGGGTTATTATGGCATAGGATATTATTAACCCCTTTATATAATGCTGCATTTATTATTATGGATTTCATGTACAATGTGAAGATTATTAGTATGGACTTTCTGTTTTATTAGTATGGACTATCTGTTTTAATATATTGAATGTTACCTTCACCTCAGTGACTCAGCGAAAAGTCTAAATACTCGTAACGTTAACAATCTGTGTGGTGGAAACAACATAGAAGCCTGTTGTGTAGCTTTATGTTTAACAACACACAAACTAGCGCTACAGAGTTCTTCTAGACCTTGTCATAAGGTTATAATCTGTTTCAAATGCTTTCCATGCCTTGTACCCCATGGCGATCCAAATTCACAACAATCTATTTAACATCAAGTTAACGGATTTTTTTCTCTTATTATTTTCTTACAATAAAAAAAAATTGTCTAGAGTGAATTTTCTATTGTTATCTTCAAATTGAGGCTCGTGTATATGTATATTAAATGTGTAGTTGCTACGAAAATTGGTGGTAAGCATTTAGCCTTTGTGTATTTTTCATCCTGAGTAATATAAAAAAAAATATTTAAGTATATTTTTAAGCCTCTCAACTAAAAATACCTGAAAATTACAATAAAAACTGCTTATGAAACGTGAGACCTGCTTAGTATTTATGAAAAGAAAGGATGTGGAATATGAGCGGTGAAAAATAGAGAGAAGAAAACAGATAGCGAGATAAGGGTATAGTGTGATGTGGGAAGAGAGATGGGGTACTTAACGACTATGTAGTATCATTCTATAAGAGGATTTGAACCCTCTTTCACTGGGGACCCGTCCATCCGTCTTTTTCTTCTATGATCCGCTGTGATAGCCGCCTTGTGGTGACATATTCACGCCTTAGCGTGGCACTTGGCGTAAATCGCAAGTTCGCTATCGTAGTAAGCTTTTAGCGTGACGGGTGACATACTAATGGAGTCTTTAATTCGCTGCAGCCTGTGTGACGTATAAAACTCCAAGAGTGGTAACTTCATCTTTACGTGTATTCGCACTTCATGTAGTACAGCTGAAACTTCAATCGGTAGATATAAAGAAAAGAAAAACCTGAATACTCCGATGAAAGCCCGAAAGCTTCCGATATCAGTTCGAATGTTTTCGATAAAATCTCGAATGTTTCCAGAGAAGGATAGATTGTGTCCGACATTGAATTACTTTTAATATCAAAGTGCATGAGGATACCTGAACGTCAATGAATCAGTTTATTATCTTTATATCACGTCAAATATGTCCATATTATAGGGAGCAAGTGAAGTGTTATTTTCATGTGGTTAGTACTATACTGCTAAGTTTTATATTTTGTTTTTCTCCAAGTCCGAATGTGATCTAATGATCACAATGTCGAATTACGGATCAAAAAGTCAAGTGCTCGAGACATAATGCTGCTTAACGCGCTTGGCATTTTCAATTGTGGATACGAGATAAACGACATCAACAACAGAAAATTCTGTGGCAGTGTGTGCTTCTGACTGGCCGTCTCCTTCTGGGCAGTATTTCAAAATTAAGAACGACTGACTATATCCGGACTCTAGGGGTCTCTTTCTTAGCCCTTCAGTCCATGCGTATATAAAATGCCTCAGGCTGAAAAGTTCAATTTTTCATGAACGAAATATTAAATGATCACACCTGTCTCAGCCCTGTATGGCCAGGTGGTTAAGGCATTCGACTCGTCGGATTCGAACCCCAATAATACCAAACATGATCGCCCTTTCAGCTGTGGGTGTGTTATAATGTGACGGTCAATCCCACTATTCGTTGATAAAAGAGTATCCCAAGAGTTGGCGGTGGTTGGTGATGATTAGCTGCCTTCCCTCTGGGCTTACACTGCTAAATTAGGGACGGCTAGCGCAGATAGTCCTCGTGTAGCTTCGCGCGACAATTCAAAACAAAGCAAACCCTAGAACAAAAATCAGTTATACACGATTACAAATATGTAGCCTCATGTGCAAAAAAACAACATTATTAAGTGGAATGATACAGTTTATTTTTAAATGATAGTTATATTTTTATAACATATTTCCAAAATATGGAAAATAATGCGTACATAAAATATAAAACCCATATAGTGAGTGGTATATTACATAACTTCAAATCGTGAAGTGCGGCGTATTAGTGTATATATATATAATTGCTGATATTTTACTGAGCAGAAGAAGCTATAATATTATTTATTGTAAAACTTACATATAAATAAATAAAGCCAAAATATTTTAAGACTTAATGTACTATTAACAAAACGAAATAGAAAAAGAGGGAAAAAGATATCGAGGAAATAATAAAGGATAGCACATTATCTATAGCTAAACATCTACCAGTACAAATACTGTGAAATATTTAGCTATATGTAATATGTATGCTTACTCATACATAAACTGGTAGATGTTTAGATATAGCTATAATTAACATGCATGCTGACCAATACATAAACTAGTCGATGTTTAACTATAGCTATAAGCAATGTTCTTGCTGACCAGTACATAAACTAGCAGGTGTTTAACAACAGCAAATGTTTAATTGTACAAGTACATAAACTAGTAGGCATTTAACTATAGGTAATGTGTAATAGTACAAGTACATAAACCAGTAGGTGTTTAACTATAGACGATGTGTAATGTTCATGTTGACCAGTACATAAATTAGCAGATGGTTAACTATAGGAAATGTGTAATCGTACAAGTACATAAACTAGTAGGTGTTTAACTACAGGTAATGTGTAATCGTACAAGTACATAAACCAGTAGTTATTTAACTATAGGTGATGTGTATGCTCATTAATGCATAGACTAGTAGAAGTTTCGCAATTAGCCCACCTGTGGCTCAGCGGTAAATCTGAGGAAATAAATAAAACTAAACATCTGGTTTTGATATGCTCATCGGCCATAGCATAGATAGTTCATTGAGTAGCTATGTACTGCCCCTGCATGGCCAAGAGTGTTAAGGCGTTCGACTCGTAATCCGAGGGTCGCGGGTCCGAATCTCGGTCGCACCGAACATGCTCACCCTTTCAGCCGTGGGGGCGTTATAATGTTTCGACCAATCCCACTATTTGTTTGGTAAATGAGTAGCCCAAGAGTTGACGGTGGGTGGTGATGACTAGCTGCCTTCCCTCTAGTTTTACACTGCTAAATTAGGGACGGCTAGCGCAGCTAGCCCTCGAGTAGCTTTGCGCGAAATTCAAAACAAACAAACGAACAGCTATGTACTTAACAACAAAAATCAAACAAAGTTTAAAACCTCGTAAACAGACGTACAGTTTACAAAGAAAATTCTGTTTACAAAGTTGTTTTATTACATGAAACAAAGGATTTAATACCTCAAACAAAAAATGACATTGGTGGAAGGATATGTTTCTTTGTTTTATTGCTTATGCTTGGATGTTTATATGAACCTCCATTGTAACACCGTGTGTATTTGAGACAACGCTCAGATTTTGTCCGTTTTAACCTGGTTATTTGCATTCGGATTTCTACATAGAACAATTGCTTTAGGATATCTGAAAGAGACACATGAGTATTATGTTTCTTGTATTGAAACAGTGTAAAAATGGTTTTTAGCGATTTTTTTTTTCCTTTTACAAAGTGTTTCAGGGTTAAATTTTGTTTCTGAGAAAATTGCCTATTTCTGTAGATGTCACTTTACTCGTATAATATTTTAAATGGATTTCATTTTATGTTTTCTTATTTGTCAAATACGCCAAGGGAGAACACTAATAAAATCTAAAACAGTCCCTTTAGTTCAGTAGAATAAAATGAAAAGCCACCAGAGGGCCTGCCCGAGGGGTAAAATAGTCTACAGTTTTGTAACCAAGGCAATCGAAGCAGTAGCGAAGGGTTTAATAAACTATGCAGGCTCTGTAGCTGCTGAAAGGCGAGGTGTGGACGCCGGGCACGTAATTCGTGGGGCGGGAGATGTTTGCATAGGAAATTGTCTGCTTTCCTTTTCTTCCTTAGGCAAAAAATCTTAAAATATTTCCATACGATTTCCTTCTAATTACAGAGTGACGTTTGATAACAAAGTTCCAATGGAATATGAACCTTTAGTATTGAACTTATAAATTTTCCCGCCCCAAGCAAAAATTTCTCTCCATGCCTGGCATTCGAAACGAATCAGGACCATCGTGGCTTCCATAAATGTATGAATTGGTGATTGAACTTTTGACTTGTTATTTCTCTAATACTAATAACTTTCCAATTTTTCTTTTCCGTGTATTAGTACCTAAAGGTATTGTAATGGTAAAACTGTTTACGTTTAGACAAGTTGCTATTGTAATGGTAAAACTGTTTACGTTTAGACAAGTTGCAAAGCATAGGAAAACTCGTAATTCCTTAGAAGAGGTGAAAAAAACTCAAAACTTTTCTTACAAAGGTATCACGTGTTTTAGCTCAGGCTAAGAATAGCTTAGTGGTTAGTGTGTCTGGTCTGTGAGTCCAAGGTTTCTTGATTTTCTGCGACCTATTAATATAAAATTGCGCTTCGTACTTTGTGGCTTTGGATGCATAAGAGTCATCATGGTTGAATCTGATTATTTAATGAGAGAAGCTCAAGATTTGACGGTGGGTTATGTCGATTACTTGCCTTCTTTCTAGTCTATCAGTACAGGATCAGGAAGTGAATCAGGCACAGTGCAAGTGCACCGAATTAGACACCTTTGGAATGAACTGATTCAGATGTGAAATACGCACAGTGGAATTGCACCGAGTTATAAAGTAAATTGAAGAAGGGATAATCGAAGTGAACCGTGTAAAGTGGAAGACACTAAGAGAAAGAAACCCGAATGAATTTCTTTGTTTCTTCGTTTCATACCAAAGCCCCGTTGGGCTATCTGCTGTGTCTACTTCGGGGAATCGAACCCCGAACTTAAGTGTTGTAAGTCGACAAGCGCACCTCTTTGTAAAATCCACTTTGGTTTTTGCTCAATGAGTAACGACATTGTGTAAGTTACTTTTCCTGAAAGTAAAATTATTTCTCTAACGTCCTTCCCCAGTGGCTCAGTGTAAGGCTTGAGAGCTTATAACACATACATACACACACAAAAATCGAGAGCACAGCGTAGATAGTTTACGATAGTTCTTCGTGCTTAGAACCAACAAGACAAACAAGTCTTCTGAAGTGTTTACTTTCTATTATTTATATTAACAATGTTTTGTGCATACTTAATCTTACGTTTGAAAGGAAATACGAATTGAAATTTAAATATTTCATTTATACAAAGTTGTTTAAACAGTAAAATATTTAAAAGGGTTTTATATACAAAAGAGAATTAAGTTGTACTCGTCCCAATATACTGTTAAGCTTTCCGGGTGAAGTTAATGTAGTGTGCTCTTGAGAAAACATTTTCTCTCCATAAAAATAAAATAATCTCATAAAAATTGTACAAGAAATGTGAAAAATTCTGATCTGTTAAATAATAGCTCGTAATCGCCTATATTTCTGAATTGCCATAAGCTAAAGCCTATTAAGTTTGCATTTTCTTGAATGGTCTTTAATAAATTATTTACGTAAAGTTGGGTTTACTTTCTGATTTTGTACATTTATTCAAACACAACTTTTAGTTGCTGTCGGCAAGATATTCGTGCTTGTTTCTTTTACCAAAGGTCCATGACACTTTCGAGTTTATCTGAATTTCGATAACCAATCCATTATTTATTTATATACAGATGTTTAAGCGAGAAAACGTTAGTGCAGCGAACTCTTCTTTAAAACATTATTATAAAAATATAATGTTTTAAAACTATTTCTAAAATAACTTTGCTCCAAACATGTTCTTTAGATAAAAGGCTGTAAGATCTAACTATCTGATTTCTTTTCGAGAATGCTTGAAATAATTCGATCAGAATTGACGTGGAAAACATCACTAAAACTAAAAAATTAATTAGTTGATAAACATATTGAATACTTAAATTATTGACCTAACGAGGAAAGAACGTATATGAATTATAGTAATTTAAAATGCCGTCATGAATGTAGAATTTTAGAGAGAGGGAAAAATGGAATAATCAGTTACTCCTCAGAAAAGGTAGAACTGAAGTCATTCATTCTGCACTCATTGTTCCAGATGGAACAGGTCTGGATTTAATTAGTGTTCCAGAAAGAGTAAGATTGCAGTCTCGGGATCTTTCACAGAGACTAGGGCTAGAGTCACTCACTATTCAAAATAAACTTGGAAGGGAATCACTCATTATCACAAAGACATTTGGGCTAAAATCTCTATGTGTTACAGAAAGAGAGACTGGAGCCAGTATTCCAGAGAAAGCAGAGGATTGTAGTCAGCTGGGGCTCCAGAAAGAATAGAACTAGAGTCACCAGTATTTCATAGAAAGTTGGATCGAAGTTACTAAGTGTTCCAGAGAGAGCAGGACTAGAGTCACCAGTATTCCAGAGAATGTGAATATGATATTATAACACCTGTTCAAGCCTTGTCGTTAAGGTTTAAAAATATTATTTATGCATTTTAAATTAGTCTACCCTAAACTCAGAAACGAAAATATGACACGTTTTTAAGTAAGTGTAATTTACTACAGATTCCTTAAAGAACAAGCTTTAAAATTACTCAGAATGTGACCTTTGGTCTGCATGTATGAACGTTCTTCCTGCAACTATATTAGTGCTAATAAAGATAAGTAAATACGTCACTGTCTCTCTATACAGCACCTTTTAACACTGGTGCTATCGTTTTTTTAGGACTGCTTTCTGACGACACTGAACACGTGGTGTCAGCAACCTGAATGATATTGGCCTCGAAGTACGCAGGAAATTGTACCTAATCGGATGGACTATATGAGAAGTTCCGTTCCCGAAACTAATTAACTAAGTAAAACTTAATCTGAATATACTGGATCATATTCAGCATGAGTTTTAGGCAGGGTAATATAGCAAACTTGAACTAAGCTGCTATATATATATATATATATAGAAACTGTGATGTGCGAATATACATACAAATACACGTGCATCAAACAAAATAATCGGATATTAGCCATTTGTTACTTAATAAAAATGAAGTTTCTGTTGCAGGTAACCAGACTGTTGCACATGAAGCTGGGACAAGTTTCGTCAAATCTAGTCATTTTAATGATTACTCTTAATACAAAGGATTATAAAGTAGCGACAAGATTCTTATGACATTTGGATTTTCATTTTCATTGGTATAAACTTGAATTATGTCGTTAAAATGTTCTGCCAGCATCCATCAAATTAAAAAGAAATGAAAAAGATATCTTTGAATTTTGGCTGAATTTTGACAAAATAAAATTTCAGATCAGAAATTAGTATAGAAGGTAACAGAGGCAAGTTATCGAGATTTTTTTATTTTGTTTTACTTTAATACAACTGTACAGCTATCGTATTCCACGAAGTTATCCCCATCTCATTTGTAGGTTCGGATATGTATTTTTCTGAATCCAATTACTAGACCTCAATTCCCCCCCCCCCCATTTCTGTTCTGGATTGACCTTACTTGTTAATGCTCGATTATTTTCTTACCCTCTCCCAAACTAATGAACAGAGTTACACACACTGATAACTTCTGACGTGTTTCAATAAATTTATAGAATAAGTAAACGTCAACATGTCTGTGTGTGTGTATCTGTTCCTTATAAGTTTCCAAATATTTTAACTCATCAGCACCAAACTTGACACAGTGACACAGGATAACATTAGAAAGGTCATAAAAGTGGTTGGACTCAACCATTAAATTTCTTGTGGATATAATTATTGAAAACAGTACACCTTTCGTTTCACTATTGGTACCCTAATTGCACTAAGGTTTATTATGCTAACAAAAACCTAGAAGTATTACTGTCTTTCCTATGCTACAAACGAGTATCTATGAAAATAAAATTCGGAATGATACAAAATGTAAGAGAGGTAAATACCATATTGGAAAAGTTACATGTGGAGTATTATATAGTTTATAACTGAGGAAACTGAAAATGAGGGACACTATATAATAGTAATTCATTAAAAAAGGTCAATCTAGTATCAGAATGTAAGTAATCATTCCGTACTTTGAGTGCTCAGGTAAGATTCGAACACTAGACTCCTTAAATCATGGAACGGTAGCTCCCTCTGTGGGCCTTATCGTTACATGTTTCATTATACAAGAGTCTTGTTTGTTTTTAAGGGCAAACAAAGCTACTCAACGGGGTGTTTACACTCCGCTCAACGCGTGTATCGAAACCCGACTTTTAACCCTCAGACTTACCACTGTGTCTTCGGGAGGGCAAAAAGAGTCGAGTTTTAACGGAAGGAGGGAATCGCATGATGACATGAATCTGTCTGGTTAATTTTCTGTGGCTCTTCGAGTGTAAAGAGGATAGACAGCTTTAGCTTAACGCTCACCACTAGGTGTTATTTTATCCGTATAAATGACTTTATAAAAACCCTATTTAGTAGTGAGTGTAGGATATGCTTCGTGTGAAAACCCAACTCGTGTCTGTGCGGCTCAGTATTATGTGTAAAATCATCTAGAAAAGCCCACCGGATCACATTAGTAACCATCCTTCTCAGACGATTTCAAAATTCCTGTCAGTCTATTGACGTTATGTGTAGTATATTCTTTTGAAAACGAGAAAAATAAAGCTTCGCTTTAGTTGTAGCTTCATTATTGTCCTTTCTGTGTATTTCCACAAGCTGTCTATTATGTGGTCCTCCAAGTTTTATTTTTAAGAGGTGGGAAGGGAAACAATCGCACATAAGGAAAAGAGGAAACGCGCCCAAGAGTTCGTTTCTCCCCGCCTTCTTCAGCCCGCACATGGGTCGGTTATCTTTTGTGCAACCAGGGTGTTTAAGCTCGGTTTAAACGCAACGAGATGGAAGTAATTGCTCTTCTCATAAACGTGTCAGGCTTCACGCCTAAGATTTTTTTTATTCTCCTAATAGCCCCTGGGACGACCAGGAAAAATTGTAACCTGACGTCATGTGGTCTTCGACACAATACGTAAAGAAGCATATTAACGCTTAGTGGCTTCCCTGTAAAGCAGGTGGTTTGTTTCTTCCTACAAATAAAAGATGGAACGTTTACCGAAGCTGTGAGTGGTAATGTTAACTACGGTATTTACACATACCACAGAGAAGGATGGTTTTATAACGGTTGATGCATTTACTCATCACTTTCTGGCTGGTTAAGCGAGGTAAGCCCATATCCTGTATCAAATTTAGTACCTAATTATTTCTTCTTCTCTAACTCTTATGATATTTATTGAAATGTCACTTCATACATTTACACGACATACGTTTCTTTAAGCATAGGCCCCACGCTAGTACAGCAATAAGTATACGGATTTACAAGGCTAAAATCAGGGGTTCGTTCCCCTCGGTAAGCTCAGCAGATAGCCCGATGTGGCTTTGCTATAAGTGTGTGTGTTTTCTTGTTGTAAAGCCACATTGGGCTATCTGCTGAGCCCACCAAGGGAATCGAACCCCTGATGTTAGTCTTGTGAATCCGTAGACTTACCGCTGTACTAGCGAGGGGCTTTATTATAAGAAAACAAACACATACACACATTTTAAACATAAAAAAAAAATAGACGCAACGAACAGACTAGTGGGTTAATTGAAACAAAACAAACACCGATTTCTTATCTCCAACGTAGGTCATATCATGTTATAGCTGCGTATTTAATAAACATGACAGGTGGTAGGTGACCTTATTGTTTCTCTGATCTCTTTCTGTGGTTCCTGCTAATCTAAGTTTTTGTTCCTGGAGATAATTATTGTTCTGTTGCAGTGTGACATATTTCTTTTGAGTTAACCTAATTGTAATAATCTGTTATTATGTAAAGTGTTGAGCTGCGTTGACGTGGAACAATTTCTTACTGATTTTATATCATCTTTCAAAAGCGGCAGTCGTGAATGAAATCCATTTTATTTTATCAACTGAACTTCAGGTTTACAAAGAATGTGAAAAGCAGTTGACATTAACTCTGTTTTTAGCACAACGCTACAGGATGGACAATTTGCGCTGTGTCCACTTAAAGGATCGAAACTCTTATTTTAGCGTTATATGCTCACTAGCTTACCGTTAAGGATATTTTTGAACAGAATAAACAGTAAAACATGATAAATTACTTTTATACCAGGCAAATCTAGTTAGTATGAACAATAAATTTATCTTATTAGTGGATTTCAGCATCTTAAAAAACAAAAACGCACACTAAGAATGAACAATTATCCGCCAATGTGTAATATCGTATTTTAACACGGGAACAATCCCAATATACTTGATTTTTAGAAAATAGACGATTTGTAGCAGTAATTTTAAAGTTTACAAGTATACAAACATATATATAACAGTAAAAATACTTGCATGCCACTAAGAAATGCTTATGTCAGTTTTCATCAGCCAGCTGTATCATTAAATCTTAGTGGAGGTCAGTTAGGTTTTTTTTTTTTTTTTCTGTTCAAACTTTTAGAGTCGTTCAATATAGGATAGATTTCAAAAATGCTCATTTTTCTAACTAGGCTTAACACTTGGAATTTCTTTACCTGTTTTGATTTCATTTGCAAATTCAACTACACTTAACGGTCGGGTTTTCTTCACCTTGTTCTAATGTCACCTTTAAGTTCAACTAGGCTTAACGCTCGGGTTTTCTTCACCTTATTCTAATGTGAGCTTTAAGTTCAACTAGGCTTAACGCTCGGGTTTTCTTCACCTTATTCTAATGTGAGCTTTAAATTAAACTAGGCTTAACGCTCGGGTCTTCTTCACCTTGTTCTAATATCAACTTTAAATTCAACTAGACTTAACGCTCGGATTTTCTTCACCTTATTCTAATGTGAGCTTTAAATTCAACTAGGCTTAACGCTCGGGTCTTCTTCACCTTGTTCTAATGTCAGCTTTAAATTCAACTAAACTTAACGCTCGGGTCTTCTTCACCTTCGTCTAATGTCAGCTTCCAATTCAACTACACTTAACGCTCGGGTTTTCTTTATCTTGTTCTAATATCAACTTTAAATTCAACTAGGCTTAACGCTCGGATTTTCTTCACCTTGTTCTAATGTCAATGGTAAATCCGACTAGGCTTAAAATGTCAACTTTATTTCTGCTATGATCGCTAATACCTCTCTAGTTACCTTGTTTGTTCTTCGAGATGGAAAAATATTCTAAGATATTATGCAATACATTGTTTAATACTAATACTATACTGCATTTACGCCTGTACATTAAATAAATAATTCCAATATTTTATGAACATAATTTAATTAAACTGTCTCTAGGAATTTGGATTTAGAAGTACAAGAACGTAAACAGCGGTTACAGATCGTAACTCCTCTATAACATAATGTGAAATAAATGATAAGAATAGTTAAATATCTACAACAGCTTTGTTCTATAAATTTAACATACAACAGTCCGTTTGTAACTAATATGTAACTTATTTCAACATACGAGTTAACACTAACTTGATCATTTTCATGAAGAATGTGTGTGTGCGTGTTTTCTTATGGGAAAGCCACATCGGGCGGCTATCTGCTGAGTCCACTAAGAGGAATCGAATCCCATGAAGAATGTGTAGTCTTAAAGGATTGGCCTACAGTGGCACAGCGGCGTGTCTGCGGACTTACAGTGCTAGAAACTGGGTTTCGATGCCCGTAGTGGGCAGAGCACAGATCGCCCGTTGTGCAGTTTTGTGTTTAGTGAAAATCAATGAAACGAACTTAAAAAAATTGTACGAGCACCGACTCAAATTGTATATTGTAAATTGTATATCAAATGCGTATCTGTTCTACAATAACTTTTGTAATATTTCAAAGCTATTAGTTTCTTTTCAGAATTTATTTATACTGGTGTTTGAGCTTAGAATTTGTTTTTCCCATTTCTATCATATCAAGAAATAAAATAGAGTAATTCTGTAGGCTCTATCTTCCTCTTATCATTTGATGGGATGTTTGTTTCTCAGCGACAAGTCTGAAAACTGATAACACCAAAAAAAATCAGATTTCCTTACTCATGGTGGGCACAGCACAGTAGTTCACTGTTTAGCTTCGTGCTCAAGATTTAACAAAATATATATTGGGTTGTTTTTAAATGCCCCAATAGCATAACAGTATGTCTGTGGACTTATAACACGAGAATTGGGTTACGATACCCGAGGTAGGCAAAGCACAGATAGCCCATTGTATAGCTTTGTACTCAACTACAAACAAATTGTTTTTAAGTGAGTAACTAAAATTTACTGAATTTTAAATGTGAAACAAAACAAAGTTTACGAACATGTGCAAGTCTAATCGCATTCCTTTTCATATTAGGCCCACATTTGTTGCCACGAGCGATTAAAGAAAAATAGCACACCAAAGGTGTATTAAAGTATTAATTATAGTTCTGTATATTTGATTGTGCTGAATAACACTTTGAAAATTTCATATGACAACAAATTTACTGTAAATTAATAAGGTGCTGATCAGAACCCAAACACCTCTGAATTGGGCGTGGCCTAGTTGTTAGCGTGTTGGGCTGCGTATTGTGAGGTTGGGAGCTAGAAACGTAATGCCTCATCAACATATCGCGAGGAGTACTGTTGTCTGGCCATTACGAGTCGCAAAAAATTAGAGACTGCAATAGCTGGACTGTAGTGGTCTTTTTGTTCTTCCCTTTTAGTACGTAAAACAGGGCGCTTTGCAGATTTGGTTTGGTTTCTTTTGAATTTTACGCATAAGCTACACAAGGGCTATCCGTGCTAGCCGTCCCTTATTTAGCAGTGTAAGTCTAGAAAGAAGGCAACTAGTCGTCACCACCCACCGCCAACTCTTGGACCACTCTGTTAGCAACTAACAGTGGGATTAACCATCACATTAAAACGCCCCCAGGGCGAGCATATTTGGTGTGACGGGGATTCGAACCTGCGACCCTCGGATTACGAGTCGAGTGCCTTAAGCACCTGACGATACGCTAGTCGTCCCTAATTTAGTAGTGTAAGACTAAAGGGAAGGCAGCTAGTCATCATCACCTACCGCCAACTCTTGGGTTACTCTTTTACCAACGAAGAATGGTATTGGCCGTCGCATTATAACGCTCCCACGACTGAAAGGGCGAGCATGTTTGGTGTGACGGGGATTCAAACCCACGATCCTCGGATTACAAGTCGAGTACCTTAACCACCTGACCATACTGGGCCCGCTTTGCACATGTATAATTCCAGTTACATTTCCGAACATCATTTCACAGAATTTTAGTTCTAAACTCTTTACTTTCTAAGTAGATCTTAAGCCTAATAACGGTAAAAATCAGGTTCTTATACCCGTGACGAGCAGACAAACAAAATTATTCTTTAATGCTTATAGTATTACATTTTTATTAAATTGGGTATAGTCTTATCTAAGGACTGCACATATGAAAATATTCTATCGAAAACTATACAATGGGCGAACTGTGCTGTGCTCACGACGGGTTTGGAAACCCACTTTTTGGTGTTGTAAGCTTTCATGCTTACTTTTTAGACACTAGAGGGCTTTTACGTGTTATATAACTTGGTCTTGTAATAGAAACTACAGTATTTCTTTCTTCTTCAACCTTTCAAAAAATTTATCATTGTATAACAATGGGATTGACAATCACTCTTATAACGTACCCAGAGCTAGAAGTGGAGAGCGATATTTTCAGTATTATAATCCGTAGCCCGATATCCTACCATAAGGTCAAACCCGACTATTTAAGTTCTGAAAATCAAGCAGTTTCGAATACCAATAACACATTATAAGTAGTAGGTACGTTGTAGGAGTGACGATCAGGCCCTACTGGTTGATTGGGATAGCATCCGATGTAGCTGTGGGTGTTGTGTTGTAGTAGTGACGATCAGGCCCTACTGGTTGATTGGGATGGCATCCGATGTAGCTGTGGGTGTTGTTAATTCTAATCTATTGGGTCAAAATTATGGACGGCTAGTGAAGGTATCTCTGAGAAGCTTTACACACATGTCCGAAACAAACAACAATTGATAGAGAACTAACTCATAACGTACTAGTTACTAAGTGGTAGAAAATGTTATACTGTCACATTATCCCAGAAATGGCGTATGTACTACAATAACTATTTTCTTTCTATTGTAACACACTGTTTCAAACCATCCTCCAGCTTCTCCATTTGTTGTTATTCACTGTTTCAAACCATTCTCCAGCTTCTCTATTTGTTGTTATTCACTGTTTCAAGTCATCCTCCAGCTTCTCTATTTGTTGTTATTCACTGTTTCAAACCATCCTCCAGCTTCTCTATTTGTTGTTATTCACTGTTTCAAACCATCCTTCAGCTTCTCTATCTGTTGTCATTCACTGTTTCAAGTCATCCTTCAGCTTCTCTATCTGTTGTTATTCACTGTTTCAAACCATCCTCCAGCTTCTCTATTTGTTGTTATTCACTGTTTCAAGTCATCCTCCAGCTTCTCCATTTGTTGTTATTCACTGTTTCAAACCATTCTTCAGCTTCTCTATTTGTTGTTATTCACTGTTTCAAACCATCCTTCAGCTTCTCTATCTGTTGTTATTCACTGTTTCAAACCATCCTCCAGCTTTTCTATTTGTTGTTATTCACTGTTTCAAGTCATCCTCCAGCTTCTCTATTTGTTGTCATTCACTGTTTCAAGTCATCCTTCAGCTTCTCTATCTGTTGTTATTCACTGTTTCAAACCATCCTCCAGCTTCACTATCTGTTGTTATTCACTGTTTCAAACCATCATCCAGCTTCTCTATTTCTTGTTATCCACTGTTTCAAGTCATCTTCCAGCTTCCCTTCCTGTTGCAATATACTATTTTAAACCATACTCCAAGCAGCTTTTTCCACGTCCTTATTTGACTTATTCTGCTTTCATTTACTTAATTTCAGTTTTATCCCTTCACAGAAATCGTATACTTTACACCAAGACGTGGTTCCAAACTTTCTACCTGGAACACGTGACTTCCATTAACATCGTGATTTTGTATTACCCACCAATACCTCAATTAAAATAAGATTTTCTTTCTTATATAGGTTTTCTTCTCACCATCGTTGAAGTGTTCTTGACCTTAAATTATTTAACTTATTAATATTTAAGTATATATTTTTTCTACTATAGAAAAGAAAGATGAATTACAAAACACCAATAGAGAAAAACGCACCCTTTGGACAAGAAATAGAAACTGAATTTTTTTATTTTTTCTGCGTAATAGTTTTACTAAAACTGCCTCAGATATTTTTTGTATTGAAATGGGTTTATTAAGGGCGACAAGTAAAAATGAATAAACTGCAAATGTTAATACATCAAAATAAACCAAAACTCTGTTGCTATACACCGGCCTGGCATGGCCAAGCGTGTAAGGCGTGCGACTCGTAATCCGAGGGTCGCGGGTTCGCGCCCGCGTCGCGCTAAACATGCTCGCCCTCCCAGCCGTGGGGGTGTATAATGTGACGGTCAATCCCACTATTCGTTGGTAAAAGAGTAGCCCAAGAGTTGGCGGTGGGTGGTGATGACTAGCTGCCTTCCCTCTAGTCTTACACTACTAAATTAGGGACGGCTAGCACAGATAGCCCTCGAGTAGCTTTGTGCGAAATTCCAAAAACAAAAAACTGTTGCTATAGAAACATTATACATAAATACAGTTTTTCCCTTTTATAATCTAACAATTTATTTTATGGATGTCCAAAGTTAAGTTGAACATATGAGAGAGAGGAACAAAAGATCCTCACATAAGTGTGTCTGTAATTATGATAACCGTATGAAGTGTTAATATAATTGCAGTCCTTTTAAAGACAAAATTAAAAGATTTGTAATCATAACCCTATAAGCTCAGTAACGCAGTCTGCTCTCGAAGAAGCGGCATCTATCTTCTGAAAAACCTAAATTCACCCTTGAAGAAGGAAGGTCGACATTCCCTTCCGAAGTTTCACACTTCAACTCTGTTGAAAGAAGGTTTGCACTCTGATCATTCTCTGTATAATAGAAACTTGTATTCAACAGTTTTTTTTTACGTTGCTATTTCAGCGCAAAACTACACTATGGGCTGTCTGCGTTCTTGCCATCGCGGGGAATCAAACCTTGAATTTTGGCAGTGTGAGTTTGTAAACTTACCTCTCAACTACTGGCGGAATTTAAACAGATAAAGAAAATGACCTGTAAGTACGTCTATATGCCAGTCTGCGACTTTCATTACAATGAAAGAATTGTAATATTAACCTATTTCTCTTTGATATCGTGTTGAGACGGACCACAAATTACTTGTTTTGTTTAGTGCAAAATTTTCGTTCAAAGTCGCAGAAAGAGCTATGTGCTTATAACGGATTTTAATTTAGAGATGATGGTCTAGAAGGAAGCAGTTAGTCAACAGTTCTAGCCGCAAGCTGTTCTTTTGTGAACAAATATAAATATCTAGTTGTCACTATTATAATGTTCCCCGGCTGGTACAGCGGTATGTCTACAGATTTATAACGCTGAAATCAGTGGTTCGATTCCTCGTGGTGGACTCAGCAGATAGCTCAATGTGGATTTGCTATAAGAAAAACAAACACTCACTACTATAATGCATTCAAGTCCCCCAAATTTAGGGAGTTTTTGGCGACAATGGGACGTTAACAATAAATCATCAGAAGTTACTATGTTTACAATTAAAATAATTACTTTATTTTGTGGAAATAGTATTTAAAAACATTATTTATCAGTTCTTTTAATCTTATCACACATAAAGAGCTAGCCAGCCTCTAATAACTTGCATTATAACTTTAAAATGCTAGCAATTTAGAAAACTTCTTTATGTCAAGATGTAGCACATTTACGTATTTACAATTAAGTATTATAACTTTTAAATTACTTTATATTCTAGATTTAAATATTCTTTTTGTTGTTGTCAAGCGTAAAGTGGGCTACCTGTGATGTGCCCTCTTACGTATTAATATTTCAAATAGTCAGAAATCTAAATTTAGAAGTTAATTAAATTATGAAATTTATTAAAGTTATGAGATTTGCCAACAAGATTGAAACACGCAGTTTTCTTTCTTAATATAAATATATTTTAATATACACAAACAACAATTTATAATAACGGTCATTACAAATAATTATTTATATACAAAAAAAAATTGCAAACTCACAAACAATATTCTGTCTTTTATCTGGACTGGAGCTGAATATTTTATCGAAGATTCAAGTCCAAGAGGTGCAAAGTACTTTTATGTTGATGCACAGATACCTTTCACTTGACGGGAATGCTAACTAGCTCTATTTTCCATACCTGAATTTTTTTTTTCTGCGAACGGTATGCCATGAATTCGTAAAATACTAAGGTTCGAAATTAAGTTACTGATGTTGAACTGTTCTTAAATCTAAAAACGTTTCTTGTCAAATTTTGTAGCTTTCCTATTAATAATCGTTAATCACAATTATAACTTCCGAGGCTTATAGTATACTGACCTGCGACCAAACAATATTCCCTCTCTGTCTCTAGGCACGTCAATTTATATACTTTAAGGCAAGATTCTCGAAAGTTGAACAATATTCGAAGACACACTAGTATTTTTGTAAAACATATATTGTGTATTCTTAATCTCGAGAATCTTTCACAAGTTTAGAGAACAGGCGGGACTTGTGCAATACACATTTAACAATATACGTTACATGCATTAAACTGAAAGAAAGTTATTAAAATAAATGTACAAAAGTAAATCCATTACAGCCCACTGCGGGTATCGAAACTCGATTTGTAACGATATAAGCCCTCGTTCCTCTCGCTCATTCAAGTATAAGTCACGTTAAAGTAATGTTTCACCGAAAGGGGACCAAAGACCACATGTAGGAGTCAGCTGTTTTAAACAGTCACATCGCTAAACAGTAGTGTATTTTTGTCAGTAGATACTAAAATGAAGTCACATAATGGATGTGTAACGTATTTCATTACGTCAGTAAACCGCGCGTATGCCATGTATCATGAAAACAGTTATTCGCTCTTTAGGTTACAACATGGCATGACATAAGAACTTGAAAGGCAAAGTAGAAAAATACTTGTTATTGTTAATTTTGTTTTATTCACTCTTGAGACAGGACCCTGCGGAATTACATCTAGTAAATAAATAAATATATTTATATCTTTATGAACATATATATACATTTTCATGAAGAACTGATGATAGTAAAATGTAAAACTGACCTTAAAATAAAAACCATTTATGCGTTCAAGTCATTTTAAACTGTCTTTATATGTGCATTAATGTACTTGAGTTTTTACGTGGAAGAAAAGTGTTAATATGTCATTTTTTGTACGTGTTAATGTATAAGTAGTGTCTAAACTTTTTGTTACAAGGTTTATCTTTTCGAACGGACTTTGCACGTCTTTGAAAGAAAAGAGAGGAACATATTTCATCTTGTCTTCATTAGATAATTATCAACTGTATGAACTTCTCTATATTACCATATATTTCCTGTATGTAAAATACACCTGGAAGCAGTATCTACTCACCTTCATCTTAAAACACTTCACTCAAGTTCTTTTTCTCTCTCTACCCAGTGCTGACGTGTCATGGCTTCTGCTGGCGCGTGCCCGGGAACCGCCCCCCTTGGCGGCTTGTGCGAATGAAAGTCTGCGTCCAATCACAGTAGAGCACCCGAATCTGTTGTTCCTGCGATGTCTGTAGTGTTACTATCAAGTACTGTTCTTTTAATCTGAGAAAACTGGTAAGAAACATCAGTTTACTTATTCTCTGATATCATCGTACTCGGGACAGGTATCAACACTTCGGGTTATCTGTTCAACCCGCTACTTTGGAAAACCCCTACGGCTAGATCAATCGTCTTCTTTATATCATCAGCTGCCCGCTTCCTCTGCATCCGTTTGGCCTTGAGCCACGCCCCGCGAGCAGGCGGCGCAACAATACTGAACGAACCATCAAATATCCTCCTACCAGTGCTCTCCGTGACCGTCGTTCAGAATCTGTTTATCCAGTGATCCGACACGTTCACTCTTAACTGTCGCCGGAAGCAAGGTCAAGTTACATGATGTCCTTTCTAGCTCTGGACTCCTGTGCCTGGCAGGTAAGTAGCATTTTATTCACTGTGTTACATCCTAGAGCTCTTCGTAGTCGGGAAGAAGTTCCGATATCTACCTTCGGTAATAACGTAAACCACAGTCGAACTTAAGATTATTTAATGTGGTTATGTAGTTTTATCTTCTCTTGTTTCCCAAACCATAAGCTCATCCTTAAAGCTATTGCTTGAAACTAATACTTGGAGAAGACGGTATCTCTAGTGGCGTAAACTAAATCTTCCTAGATCATACCCCTTAGCTTAAGAGTCACTCTACTGTATCCATTTCAAGCTGTTCTGTCTTCATTACCATCTTTCCTCAGGGTACAGAGGGATTTGGTAGGATAAGCGTGTTGTTTATAGCTGTGCACTGCCGATCCACACATACGTAGAGATGTCAGAAACATAATAAAACAATTCCAATCTTCCAAGCACTCGCGGAAGACCGCAGGTCAGTAACTGTTTGCTGGCAGCTCTGTTTTTAAGGGCTATTTACTTAAAGTAAACACGCAGAGACTTTGGGTTTGCTTTTTCCCTGTTAAAACTCATAATGGTTTCCCAGGAGTACAAAAGTATTTTGATGGAATCAGTGTATTGTGTGATGCGCCCTACTTGGAGATGTGCGGAGTTTATGAGTAGCACCGCGGATACCATGGCGCAGAGACGACCGTTGTTCTGTCCAGTTGGTCCACGTGGAAGTTTCGTCAACAATATTGGTCACTTCTATAAAACAGAGTCTGCCAAAGTTATTACCCAGGTTTCATGATGACGTTTAACTGTAATCATATTCGGTAGGTTAAACCGCAACCTTTCTTCTCCGGTTTATCAAGGTTTACTTGTTTGAGACTTACACGCAGCATCGGCTATTTTGGGGTGTAAACTATGATTACAGAAGACAGTTTAACGCTAAGAAACGCATAAAAGTGCGTTTTGACTTTTCATATCTATTTAATACAATTGTTACTGCAAGTACAAGAAGAAATTTATCATATATGGTCCCCATTTCTTGCTCTAAATATATATCTTTAAACTATAATTCATTCGATAGCTTAGTGTTAATAATAAATTTTGTTTATTCTTCGTTACAGTTTAGTTTTAGTTCTAGATTTTTTGAAAGTGACTTTTCATTGTGAATTATAGTTTGTTGCTTTTTGGAAAGTCACTATTTATAAGAACTTTTTCTTAATGTCACTGTTAGTCCTAACTTCTTTATATATTACTGTTAACTACAATTTCTGACATAACAGTCACTTTATGACAAAAGTTCCTGTTTTAATATTACTGTGTAACCAAAGTAGAAGTCTGTTTTCAAGTTCACCGTTCTACAGATTTAAAATGCGAAAATCTGAAACTCGATTCTCCACGAAAGACATAGCAGATACCCAGTGTGTATCTATTCTCAAAAGACAAACCAAACCTTTGTATTCAAAGTCCCTGTATTAATGCTATTATTATTATTATTTTTTGACAAAATGTTTTTCTTGTACAAAACTACGCTCGCGCTGTTAAATAACTGAACTGAAAATTTATTTACGAGTATTACTTAATAACTATTCAGTCGGTGAAAATTTTTTCTCTCAGTATACACTTTAATATTACTCAGTAAAATAACAGTAAAATTTTTTTTCTCTATGAAAGTGTAAGTGTTTGTAATTCGTGGTTTTCCTTCTGAGTCGAGCGTATCTCAGACTTTACGGATCTCTTAGTCCGGCACGCTAATCCCTTTAGCGCAAAAAACAAATAAAATTATGTTCCTAATTTTGAAGCCATTGGTGCGTTATAAAATAACCATTAACTAGCCTTGCGTGAATATTCAATAACAAACAAACTACTTGTACATATTCAGATCAATTAATAACAAGAGAACGATGTAGGCCCGGCATGGCCAGGTGGGTTAAAGCGTTTGACTCTTAATCCGAGGGTCCCTGGTTCGAATCCCAGTCGCACCAAACATGCTCGCCCTTTCAGCCGTGAGGGCGTTATAATGTGACGGTCAATCTGACTGTTCGTTGGTAAAGGAGTAGCCCAAGAGTTGGCGGTGAGTGGTGATGACTAGCTGCCTTTCCTCTAGTCTTACACTAATATATTAGGGACGGCTAGCGCCGGTAGTTCTCGTGTAGCTTTGCGCAAAATTCAGAACAAATAAACAAACTAGAACGATGTGAGTTTCTATAGTTTTGATTCCTTTCACTTGATCATTTAGTAATTTAGAAACGCCACTGAACCACGTGTGGTTTAATATTCAGTGTGCTGGACTGTCAACCTGAGGATCCATGGTTCGTGTCATCTCATCGCTAAAATTCGCTCGAACTACGTTATAAGCGTGACTTTCAAATCTCACTGTTCTGTTATAGTATCTCTAGAGCTAACGATGGGTGTTGTTGACTGCATGTCTATCCTCTAGTCTATCATTACAAAATTAGGGACGATAAGCGAAAAAAACTCTGGTGTAGCTTTGTTCAAATTTCCAAAACTAACACTGTTAAGATGTTAGAAAGTCAGAACTTCACACAAGACATGTAATTTATTTTATATTGATATTAAAAAATGCCAATTTCATTTAAAATCACGGTAACCTTCAAGTTTTCTTTGCCAGAGTGGTTAGACCTTTTTGATAAACATATCTTTTGTCTAGATTTGTAGGTAACCACCCAATCGATAATGAACTTAAACAATGCAAAATTTTAGGTTTCAGACCGACGGTAGCACACAACCTTTATATGGGTGGCTCAGATTAATTATTTAAATGGTATTTTAAATATCTCCTCAATAGATCAAAACTGTTTAAACCTATTGAGAAATGGCTGGGATTTTAGACAAAAATATCGTCATAGGTGTATATAAATCAATATATTCAAATTATTAGATTTTTTAAAATTTTCTAAGGGGCTTGATTTATGTATCGTAATAATAATGTGGTTATTATTAATCTGACTTTAAAAATTTGATAACGCCTTCTAATACGAACTATGTACTAACTATACCTATAACAGCAAACTATATAATACATGCGTACCAACTAATTTTCAATAACCTTAAAGAATCTGGTAAATTAACCCTAGAATTTCCGAAGAGGTCTATACGTCGGCATTTCAAACTCGTATTTCTGAACTATTTAGACCTGGCATGGGCTCATCGTTGGGGCTTGGATAGCAATTTGAGGGTCACGGTCTCGAACTGCTTTTCGAACATGATCGTGGAGGTCTTATAATGTTTCGGCCAATCCCACTATTTATTAGTGAAGAGTAACTCAACTGTTGGTGGTGGGTGCTGTTGAATAGCTGCCTTCTCTTTTGTCTACCACTTCGAAATTAAAGGCGGCTCATATAGATAGCCCTCGAGTTGTTTTGAACGAAATTTAAAAGAAATAAACTGTTTATGCAACAAATTACGAAATTACGCGTGGGTTCATTACTTCTTTTTTTTACTGTAGAATCTCTAATAAAATATAAATTACCACGCACTACGTAGTGGGGTTTCGGCTGAAACACCTACTTTTGTAATGTAACAAAATTGTCCTTATATAGTTATAGAACAGCTGCTTATAGTTTTTAATGTTTTCTATGTTTTTATATCGAGAAACAAAGTTAGTTAATACGTACATGTAAAGAAATAGGTAATTTTAGGTTAATATTACAGAATATCAACACGATCATTTATTTACAACTTTTTAACTTGGAATAATTATGTGTAGGAGCTATTAATAATTACATGTTTTTTTTTAGTTGTAAGAATTATTAATAATTTCATTGTTTCTTACCTGTAACAGTTAATAGTAATTATTATAGTTCCATGTTTCAAACCGTTGTTAACCTATTTATCTCAGAACGGCTGGTATGGGTATTAACACTTTCATTGATAAGCAGAGAACAACGTTTCAACCTTCCTAAGTCATCTTCAGGTTTGTTTGTTTTTTGTTAACCTGAAGATGACCTGGAAGGTTGAAACGTTGTTCTCTGCTTATCAATAAAAGTGTTAATACCCATATCAGCCGTTCTGAGATACATTCTTATTTCAAGTGGGTTTCTCGTTGTTCACCTAATTTCAGACTGGGAATTAGTGTTTTTCTACAGTGCAACATTTTGATTCTTAACGAAAATTTCTTGTAAATTTAAGATGGTTTACTGAACTAGTGAGTTCAATACAGGCTAGCCCAAAAATGCTAAAGTCAGGTGATAATTTAAAAACTTATTATATTGCATTATGACTTCGAGTATCCGTGCAAGCAAGGGGTTTTTATCTACTTGTTTATTTGTGCGTGTAAATAACGCCATGAATGCTATGCTATATATCTGCTCACCAACTTTCATGATAAGTAATCTCCGAAAGGAAATCAGGAACAGTTATACTTAATATAGTCCTTGGAATTTTCCTCCTTCAACACCCAACTTACGTTTCTATAGAAATGTGTCAGTGTAAAAGAGGTGTGTAATGATGACGTTAATCCAGGAACATGTTTAATGTATGGATGTCAGGCAAATTAAGAGGCAAACTAATGAAGCCCCACAAATAAATGTAATGATAGCAAAGGTATAAACGTGATTTGAGTTATATATAAACATATTTATTACTGTGGTTGTTGTATCCAATAACATTTTAAGTTAAGATTAAGTTCTTCAAGTATGGTTCTTCCTCATTATATGTATATATCTATGTATGTGTTTATCTTGGAGCTATAACTTCTTCAGTGTTACTTTTTGTTCATTGGGGCTCCACTTAAAAGTCATTGTTAGTTCCAACTTTTTTGTAAGTCATTGTTCATTACAAGTTCCTATAAGTTCATTGTTGTTTCCAGCTTCTTCTGAGTTCTCGTTTTTGAGATAGGTTCTTGAGTTTACTGGTAATTTTATCTTATTTTAAAACATCACAGAAATGAGTAATACTTCCTAAACACATAACACTGTTAAGACTCAGAATACTAGTTTTTAGTGGAATTTACAGAGAGAATAAATATATTTATTAGCTGATTGTAACGCTTAAATTAATAGGCTCTGACCAGCTTTAGCCACTTATATTTCGTTCCTTATCATATATGATTTAAACACTACAGTTTCCTAGTTAGAGCTAACTAAGCCTAACATCTGTACATGACATGGTGTTAGTAGGCGTGACGTGCTTTCACTTTTCATTCTGGTTCACGTGCTGAGCATTAATGTATTAGGACAGTTTTGTTTTTTGTTTGTTTCTAAGAACAATATCTTAAATCCTAGATTGTACTACGAATATTTCAAGCAACAGAAAACGACCTAAGACAATGTACATTACAACGCTTTCATACAAATGTAGTATGTCATCTACTGTCCTTTCGTATATTTAGCATTGTGTTTTTTTGTATATCTTATCGCAGTAAGCCCAGTGTATTGTGATCTATATAATTTAATGTACACTATAGCGTGGTAATTTCATTTCCTAAACTACAATTGCTCATCCGTAACCAAACGATAAGCAGCTTATGGTCTTATAACGTTAAAATTAGTGGCTTGATTCCCACAATGGCCATATCATCGATATCCTATTGTGTGGCTAAGTTTTAGTCGACAAGAAACATCATTTTTAAAGTATATAATAGAATGGAAAAGTAGAATATATGCACTATGAATTAATGAATGTTTATTATCCATACAATATCAGTTTGTTGTTCAATGTGATGAATATGAGATAGTATTATGTATATACAAGCCATGAGTTAATTGTTTTCTGTGACAAAGATGTGGCCGTATTATATTCATGCTATGAGTTGATTGTTTATTGTAATAAAGACGTAACCGTGTTATATGTTTGCTATGAGTTGATTGTTTACTGTGATAAAAACGTAACCGTTTTATATGTATGCTATGAGTTGATTGTTTATTGTGATAAAGACGTAACCGTGTTATATTTATACTCTGAGTTGATTGTTTATTGTGATAAAGATGTAACCATGTTATATGTTTGCTGTGAGTTGATTGTTAACTGTGATAAAGACGTAACCGTTTTATATGTTTGCTATGAGTTGATTGTTTATTGTGATAAAAACGTAACCGTGTTATATGTATGCTATGAGTTGATTGTTTATTGTGATAAAGACGTAACCGTGTTATATGTATACTATGAGTTATTTGTTTACTGTGACAAAGACATGATCATGTTATACGTATGTTATGAGTCGTATGTTTACTTTGATAAAAATGTGATCGTATTATGTACACACTACGAGTTAATTGTTTACTGTGGGAAAGGTATGGTCGTATTATACGTACACTGTGAGTTAATTTTTTGATGTAGTAAACTTGGTGTAATATTATATATAAACTGAATTAATTACTTGTTTTTTTGGTTTTTTTTAATTTTTGTGCAAAGCTACTCGAGGGCTATTTGCTCTAGCCGTCCCTAATTTAGCAGTGTAAGACTGGAGGGAAAGCAGCTAGTCATCACGACTCACCGCCAACTCTTGGGCTACTCTTTTACCAACGAAAAGTGGGATTGACCGTCGCATTGTAACGCCCCCACGGCTGAAAGGGCGAGCATGTTTGGTGCGACGGGGATTTGAACCCGCGACCCTCAGATTACGAGCCGAACGCCTTAACCTACCTGGCCATGCCGGGCATAATTACTTGGCATGGTGAAAGTTTTGATTGAGGCCAGTTGTTCATATAGGTGAACATTTTGTTCGACAGTAATGTTGAGGCAGGACCAGAACAACGTTTATGTCATAGAAAAATGATCACACCTGCATCGTCACATGAACCACTTATCAGACGTTTCGTTTTTACGCAAACTCAATGGTCAATATATTTGCTGGTACACGAAAGAAATAGCAAAGCATGTGAAATATTTAATGCTATGTATAAACGCCTAAAAGTTGCGTGATACTGTAATCTAATAGGCCTAATATATATGATACAAATAACGCTCCATCTGAAATCTTTAATTTTGTCACTAATATCAGGTTTTACTTCTACTTCATTGATTTTAACAAGTAAGGTAGAGGTGATATTTAACATTCTTAGAAGTAGGGAAATACCTCTGCATGTTTATCGTTGATTTTGCATGATGCCAGAATGAGGAAAATATTTCGTCATGAATTCAATTTCTCTCATACAATGCTAGTCATAGTGAAGAGGTTTTTCACTGTTTTCTTCCTTCTTTTATTGCTATGAACATGAAATCTGATAGGAGCCAGTGGAGCCATCTTTATAAACATTGTTTCATTAGCACATTGCTAAAAGTTGTTCCTTCATCCGTACGGTTTCTTTTTAAACCATACAAGAAGTTGAGGTCATGAAGTTACCCAGACATTACTAGCATGTTTTTACTTTGTTGTCTGATAGAGTGAGAACTGTCCAGAGTTTGACTAGTCTTTATATATAATTCTAATGTTACTACGTAGGTGCGCACTTTAAGAAGACTCCAGCGTAGGAAGATTTACAGCTACTAAACGCATAAATGTAAAAGCTATGAAGCGTGAAAATTGCGCACTCGTCTAAATACAGTCTTCAAGTCTTTCATGCAGGCATTGACCAATGGTACCTTGAATTTAGTTTCAGGTTCTAAAGTCTGATATGGTAATATTGATTGACAAACGCTGGTATTTATTTTCTAAAACGTTCGAGCAGAGGCACTAGGTTCAACATACATTTTTACAATTAAAAATATATAGACAAATTTACGTCTCTTTTCGTTCTGCAAACTGAAACATAGGAACCAATGGAGTCGAGATTAAGAAAAATAGCTAACAGTAGAATGGCATACTTCAGTTAGGAAACATATTCTGCTAATATAATGATTAGACACAATTATACATTTACAAAAGTAGCATTCCTTGATTTGGTTTGTTTTGAATTTCGTGCAAAGCTACATGAGGGCTATCTTCACTGGTCGTTCCTAATTTATCAGTGTAAGACTAGAGGGAAAGTAGCTAGTCATGACCACCCACTGCCAACTCTTGAGCTACTCTTTTACCAACGAATAGTGGGTTTGACCGTCACATTATAACGCCTTCACGGTTGAAAGGGCGAGCACGTTTGGTGTGATAGGGATTCGAACCTGCAACCATTAGATTATGAGTCGAGTTTCTTAACTACCTAGACATGCCGGACTGACGTTCCTTGAAGACCTGTAATAAGTATCCAATGTAGATTCACCGTTACAAAATTTTGCTAAATTATTCGTTAAGAAATTAAACCTTCTAATTTCAAACCAACTCGCACTCTCTCAAAATTTTTGTAGCTTTTGTTAATAAAATAAAAAAATGTAACTAAATCAAGAAGATATATTATTATATTTTGACGTAAAATCTTTATTTATCTCATAACCTGCTGAACAAGCCATACAGTGTTTAAAAGAAAACTAAAGACAATCCTGTTACATACAGCGTTTAAAAGACAATCCTGTTACATACAGTGTTTAAAAGACAATCCTGTAACATAACACCTTATTAACCTCACAGAACTGTGCATAAACAACACTTATTTTACATACGAAGCCAACTTTACAGCAAATATAATTAATTAGGGATAAAATTACTATTTCTTCTCTACATATTGACCTCTGCATGTCTGTTCTGGACGAAGAACTGTTAGCAAAGAAATTCTGACGTACCAAGAAACTTGAAATATGGTTGAGATACGAAAACGATATCTCCAGTATGTGACAACATGTGAAAGAGACGCTACTCAATTCCATTGTATTGTTAAACATATTAAACCAATGTCATAGACGGCCCAGCAAGGCCACGTGGTTAAGGCGCTTTGACACGTAATCTGAGGATCGCGGGTTCGGATCCCTGTCACATCAAACATGATCGCCCTTCCAGCTGTGGGGGCGTTATAACGTGAAAGTCAATCCCACTATTCGTTAGTAAAAGAGTATCCCAAGAGTTGGCGGCGATGACTAACTGCCTTCCCTCTAGTCTTCCACTGCTAAATTAGGGACGGATAGCGCATATAGCCTTCATGTAGCTTTGCGCGAAATTCACAAACAAAAACAAAACACACCAGTGTCATAATTTTCACACTTGAAATATAATCCAGTAGTTGTCTTCATTATTTTAGATATGAATTTAAAAAGAGAATATAATAAAGTGGTCCCCAGCATATAGAGAAAAGCATTTTCATTACGATGTCACCACGTATAAGATCTAATCACCACCTAGCACAGACAGTATCCTTCTACTTCACCTATTAGATCGTGCTATAGAACTGTCCACCCACAAAGAAGACTTACTTATTGAATTGAACTACCTACAGAACATAACACCATCTAGAAGTTTCCATCCAAACATAATAGATAGGGTTGTAATAAATAAATATGCGTTTTCTATTTACACAATTTAAAACTTCAATGAAGCCGTACGTATCCAATTTAAAACGTATCCATTTTATCACGTTTCGACGTGATCTACGTCATCCTTGTAATTGTTTTGCTGTAAATTCCCGTTGTTAGGTTCGGAAATATGAATTATCAGCACTTGCGTAATATTTTAAATTATATTAAATAAGTAAAATAAATGTTTCATATTTAACACATTTTAAAATTGTATTGAAGCTCTTAGGCTTGTACTTTAAAATGACACTTCACATGTACAAGTTTCGACGTGATCTAAAACTTTTGCTTCATGTTGAGTGTCATTTTAAAATGTAAGCCGTACCTACATTTTCAATATTGCTTTAAATTGTGTAAACAGAAAACGTTGATTTTAATTAATTATTAGAAATTAACTATTACACAAGTGCCAGTTTGTTTCTTTTTTATTTGTTTTTTTTTTAATTTCGCGCAAAGCTACTCGAGGGCTATCTGCGCTAGCCGTCCCTAATTTAACAGTGTAAGACTAGAGGGAGCTAGTCATCACCAGCAACCGCCAACTCTTGGGCTACTCTTTTACCAACGAATAGTGGGATTGACTGTAACTTTATAACGCCCCTACGGCTGCTCGGGATCCGAACGCGCGACCCTCGGATTACGAGTCGAACGTCTTAACACACTTAGCCATGCCGGACCCAAAAGCTAGTAATTCATATCGTGGATAAAACTTGTATTAAAGTTACACCTTCTTAATTCTAATTACAAGCTCTGTGATGCGTGCGTAGTGGGACAACGGTAAGTCTCCGGTTTTACAACGATGAAAGTTGGATTCTCCTCGATGAACACAGCAGATATCCCGATGTGGCTTTACTATAAGAAAAACAGCGAAAAATATTATTTTAACTCCAAACTTTTACTTCTCAACAACATACAACAAAGTAAATTTGTTTCTTTCTCTTTTGTGCCAAAATTTACTAATGAAATTAATAGCCCAGTTAACAATTTGAGTATTGATATAAAAGCTGTATTCACACTTTAACGTAAAATCATTATCTTTCTACCTAACACGAAAGAATCTGTACTAAAAGAACAAAACAAGGCATGTACACTATCCCATGTTACTGTGGAAAGAGACATAAGAGACATAGGAGAACGTCACGTTTCTTAGAAATAAGACGCAAAGAACACCAAGCCCACAGACATATATATGAGTCCTGTATCATCAGTATGAAAGAGGTCATGAAATACTTTGGGATGACATTTTTCTCTTACACCAACCCAAAACTAAAAAGAAGAGGTCAAGACATATGACCTCTCACTAAACCGTGATTATGGCCCTACCAATATCAGTCGTATTTGGTAAGGTCTGGCCACCGTTCATATACTTGACCAGCCTTGACCTTTACCTATATCCTAATATTGTTTTTGTCACATTTAATCGCCGTGTCTTTTGTCTTTCTAGAATTATATAAACTTAGCATTGATGATACATGAAGCTGGAGAAGACAGACCATGTAGTATGGTCCACCATCAATAACATTCTTTCTTGTACTTATAAATGGTTGTTTAGCTACCGATTATTGGTACAATAGCATAGATTGTGTTAGAATAGCATGATAAATTGTCCACAATTAATATCAATCACCGAAACTTTGTTAGTGTGTTTCAGATGCATTGAGATGTAATTTATATACCAAGCCTACCTTGTCCAGATGCTGGGTGTTAAAGTTATTACTAAACTTTTTTAGTTTAGTTGTTATTTTGTAGGGTAATTACTGCGTTTTTCAAGATTATAAGGTTACTAGTAAACCATTCTTGTCCAAATATTAGGTTATAGAGTAGTTACTAAGTTTATCAAGTCTAGTTACTAAGGTGTTTTTAATTACTAACCTTACTTGTCTTGGTGGTAGGTTATAAGGTTATTACTAAGTCTACTAACCCTAGTTGCTAAGATTTTTGGTATTTACTAAGCCTACCTTTTCTAGTTTTTGGATTATAGGTCTCACCATTTTCTTAGAGCTGTTTCACCAAATGTTGCCCAAAATTTACCGTATGGCGTCACATACGTTAAATATTTTCATATATTATATAATCTCTCCAGAGGCGGGATCTCACCACTGTGTAAAAACGCTGAAAGAACTGAGAGTCAAAAGTTTTTGTCAACGTAGAAGATATAAACAACAAACCTTAGCAATCTGTAAAAAGAACTTGGCTGGTGTTTTGTAACGCTGTTTGAATAAATTTAACACACACTTTAAGGCCTTTTATGTATTGCAACGATTTGGTTATTGCTACAAAAAAAGTCGATAGTGCCAAATATTTTTGTCCTGATGTGTTGTTTTTTTTTTCCCAATGGAATAATTGTTAATAAAGTTCTATTCTATTCTTTCTTTAGAATTAGTTCCGTTAACAATATTAATTTCTTTAACTATTAGTTATTATTCATACTACTGCGGGGATCATTATTGCACTGTTACCTTATTGTATGGATTTACGTTAGTTGTTCTTACGCTGTCGCAAAGAATTGAACTCCACATTTTAGCGTTGTAACTCTACAAACCTATCGCTAACTCTCGAAAGAACATGGATTTAAGAGTAATTTATATCTCCTTAATTGTTCGACATTGTGCCCAACTGATGAATTACTACATTTTAATCAGTATAAAAGTTTTTGTTTTATGACATTACATCACTTAATTAGACCGATATATCAAATAAGATACATCAGTTACACGTTGTTGTTGTTCTGATCTATATAAGCAGCTTGATCAGAAGTTATTGATAATTACAAAGGAACACATAATAGAATATACAGCATTCATGAATCATTTCCAAATGATGATACTATTACATTGCCTGGAGTAAGCACGATAGAACGCACGTAGAATATTAAGACCTGAAACCAGTGGAAGATGATCTGTTACTGCAAACTGTTTTTATTAAACATTTCATAAACTTCTTGATATTCAATTAAAATGGTAAAATCGTGATATCTTATACCAGTTCTTGTTTTCGTAGACTATTCATTAGCGTATCGTATTACAGATCGAAATATCCTGAGTTCGAGGTGTGATGCCACTATACTCGTTGTAAAAGTGGCAGTCAATCCCATTATTTGACTCAAAGTACCAGATAAAGCCTTCTTGGTAACCAATGCTTCTGACTGGCAGCCTTCCCTCCGTCAGTAATTTAAATTAGGAATGCAATAATAAAACCTCAGGGAACTTTTGACGTGACCATTCAGAGTCCCTCAATGGTTAAAATTTCCAATTCTCAAACTTCTTGAAAAATTTCTGTGTTTACAAGAAGCCACAAAATTTCTCAGCCCACCGAGGGAATAAACCCCTGATTTTATCCGGAGACATACCGCTATACTGGAAATGAAATGAGCAATAGTTGATGATTTGAATTAAGCACAAAGCTATCTATGCTCTGTCTACGACGGGCATCGAAACCCGGACCTTACCGTTGTAAGTTTGCAGATATACCGCTGAGCCACTGGGGGACTAATAAGGGGGTATAAGTCGAAATATATTTATATTAATATGTACAAGATTAATCGGATTTAATATTTGTTTGTTGCTGTTATATTTAATGTATAATATATTAATATATATTGTGAGAATTTTAAAATATTCAATTGAAATTTTAATTACTATAAATCACTTAATTTATAGTAATATCCATAATTTATAATAACACAATTTTCAACATATAATGCAGTTTCTGTTTCCACTGCTTTTTGATAATACTTTTTATTGTTCTGTGTTTAAGCCTATTTTATAACTTTTATTTCTGTTACTTTGAACCAAGAAAAAAGTAGAACTCCTGAAACTGAACTTATGTCTTTTATTTTATCCCAAACTTCTTATAAAACACAAGCCTCCCGCTAGTACAACGGTAAGTCTACGGATTTACAACCCTTGAATTAGAGGTTCGACTCCCCTTGGTGGGCTCAGCAGATGTCCTGAGGTGGCTTTGTTATATAAAAAAAAAAAAAAAACACACACGAAATTAAAACTTTGATGTATTTTATAATTTGCTTCTAAACAATATCTCGTTGGACAGTTTGAAGATTTATAGGTTTAGAAAAAAACAAACGGAAAAAGTTTAATTTTGACAATGTCATTGCGAAAGAAGTGCTTCAGTGTCGCTTCAAATTCATAGAAAGGATCTAGAAAGTTCTTTAATAATCAAAACCCATTTAATCGTTTTCCATATAGAATTAATACCAGATTACCTACAATTTTTATTCTGTTTCTCGTACATTGATTCGTTCATCAGGAAACGTGCTTCTCATATTTCTAATACACTTTACCAGATCACATGTTTTTCTTCAACAGTGTCTAACACTTTAATGTAGAAGATGTCAATTTCTCTAATAAGTGATACACTTTTATATTCAGTAAAGCGAATGTTTTTGTACAGTAAGACGGCAAATCTGTACTGATCTATTTAAAACTTTCATCTTTCTGTTTCAAATAGACTAAATAAAGACAATTAGCATACTTTGAATACTTTAAAATTTATTACAAGTAGAAATGGTGGCTCATTTCACTAAGTAAAACCCGAATACAAGATACTCTAATTTTCTTTGCACTGCAGCATTGTAAGTTTTTCAGCAATGTTACAATTCACAAATATTTAAATGCTTACACTTGAATGAAAAATATAGTTCTCTCTTCTAGTTCATAGTTTCCATTTCACATGATTTGTACTAATGGTGGAAGTCAATCACGGACTCATAACTCCAGCAAACACTTTAAATAACATAATTTCAGCCAGTCCATTGAATCAGACGTAACTCTTGTGAAAACTTTCAATACGACATAATTCCAGCCAGTTCATTGAATAAGACGTAACTCCAACCAGACCATTGAATAAGATATAACTTCATTCTGTAGGACGTAACTCTTGGTAACATTAGGTGTTACATAACCACTGTCAACATTTTGGATGCGACATAACACCTCACAGTACTCTGAGTGTTACACAATCCGTGGAAATATTTAAAACAAGATCGAATTCCTTAGCCTTGATCTATTTCAAATGTTGGCAGGATATGTGACTTATCCAAAGGGTTGGCTGAAATTCTTTTCACATATATTTTCAGTCAGAAGTTATGTAATACCCTGCAGACAGTTTTGTTTTTGCCAAGCCATATAAAGATATTAATCACCATAAAGCCATGATACGATTGTTTCAATACGATTTTATATTTATATTTATACGATTTATGTATCTTCACCAAATTTAGCAAATTTTCAGTAAACATAATACGTCTTTCGTACGGAAAAAAATCAAAGTTTCTAATAAAGTATTTTTGCTTAAAATTAATGGCATAAACAAAGATGAGTGTTGAGTGCTACACGTTGTCTTCATTTCTTTTATCAAAAACATTAAATACAAATTAACTTAACAAATTAAACACAAATAGTTATTTATTTTACCTCTCTTCCCAGCTGCTATTTAGTTTATCAAAGCTAAGAATTTAATAAAGTACTATAAAGTGTGAAGCACTTGAATAAGACAATGTCAGTAATATAGATAATAAATTACAGACAAGACTGTTAAACTACGTAACAAGCAACTTGGTACAACCTCTGTATCCAGGTGCGTATAGAGTAGACTATAATAATAAAATACGCACCCCTACTTAATACTAACAGCTAAGAATGTAGAGAAGAATGCATAACTGCATGTTACCTCATCTGTCACATCCAATTCTGATGAGGTCATTCTCCCCACACCAGACTAATCAAACTAACTGGAACACACTAAACACAGTAGTGGTTCAGACGCCATGATAACTAGTCATACAGTGAAAGTTATTACCATAAAATGATCGTAACACGTGAACAACTGCAAATACATTAATTTCCTTGACAACCATATAATGTTTGCTCTTCTACTAAATAACTTCACTGTTAAGAGATCAGCAGAATGATTGTTTTCCCAAAATTACCTCAGTTCCATGTGCCTAAATGATTTTTTTCTCAGAGGTGACCTCTAAGTTCCTTATCTTCTCGTGATTGTTTTCTAAAAGACGACCGGTCAGTTTCCTCATGATTGTTTCATGACACGACATATTTCTACATCCCCAAGTGAATGTTTTCCAAGACACTACTTATCAGTTTCATATTCTCTAGTGTTTGTTTTCCCGAAAACCTGTCAGCTGTACATCCCCTAGCAACTGTTTTATTAAACACGGCTTCCTAGATATTTATTCTCTAGTGATCGTTTTCCCTGACATAAACAGTCAGTTTTACATCTCCTGGTGACTGTTTTCCAAGACACTACTTAGCAGTTCCATATTCGCAAGGTATTGTTTCCAGACACGACTTATCACTCTCATATCCCCTGCAAACTGTTTTCTCGGACAAAACCTTTCATATCTGCATTTGCTAATGATTATTTTCCCAGACATGATCTGTCAGTTTTACATAGCCTAGTGACTGTTTTCCCAGACAATACTTATCAGTTCTATATCCCCTAGTAATCGTTTCTCCAGACAAGACTTATCAGTTCTATATCCCCTAGTAATCGTTTTTCCAGACAAGACTTATCAGTTCTATATCCCCGAGTAATTGTTTTCCCAACACAACTTATCAGTTCCACATTCTCTTTTGATTGTTTTGCAAGACAAGACCTTTCAGATCTGTACTTTTAATGATGATTTTCCCAGACACGACCTGTCAGTTTTACACCTACAAGTAACTGTTTTACTAGACACGATCTGTCAGCTTATTTCCTCCAATGACTGTTTCCCAGAAACCACTTGTCAGTTCTACAACTACAAGTAGTGTTTTGGTTTTTTCACCAGAGACGACATACTATTTCTTTATCTCGTAGTGGTTTTTTCTACAGAGGACATGTCAGTTCTATATTTCCTAGTAATTGCTTTCCCAATTGACTGTATGTTACTGCAAAGCTTAACACACAATAGTCTTTTAAAGTGAAATATGAAAATAAAACACATTGATCATGTTCATTAATGAGTTATCCCTCCAATAATCTATTTTTAAAGGATTTCCAAATACTTTCCATCTGAATATCTAAGCATAATGAAACCAAGTACAGTGGAAGTTGTAATTCATTTGATTATGACAGTATTTTTCTAGTTTTGATATAGTTAATGGTTTGTGATAAAATTTTGTAACGATCAAAGTTACTTTGTCTAAACGAATTGTTTTAGTTTCATCCAAAAGGCGGCTTGATGTCTTCACAGTGCAGAGGAAGCTTTAATGTTTAGACACCAGGTGACATAAATTCTGGCACAAATAATAAATAACAAGTATTCTAGTTTTTGTATTTTTAATCATCTTCCTCGTAAACTTCCTGTATTAACCTTACTTTTCTCACTAGGTATTGAATTGATTACTATGTGTAGATATTGTAATGCGCGTGACAAAACGTGAAATTGATCTAACTTCTTCAGTAAAGCGCGAAGCCTGATTCAGAACAAGTCCCTTGTCATTCATTTGTTTTATTAACTAAGACAAGCCAGTAATCGCTTACTCGAGAAACTGTCAGAGTTAATGTTTCACAGGCTCCGCGGGGATAGCCTGTCTAATACTTACCGTATAATCACTTTTTCATTATATTCACGAGTCTCTTGTGCTCCTTTCGCTTTTCTTTTTTTTTTTCTTTTACGTTACTGCGTCATCTTTCGTCGAATTAATTTAGAATTTGATGAGATGAATAGGTAAAGAGACACAGTAATGTTTTGGCGAAGTACTTTGTAGTTTATATGTTGCTATCACAACTCTGAGTTGTCACCCGAAGTAACATATTTTTAAAAAAGGTTGTATTTAACTTCAATATGAATGGATTTCTTAACCCTAATATTATTGCTATTTAATCCTGTTTTACACCAGATTGCTCACTTAGAATCATGATTTTATTAGTTATATTGTTCCTAATAATATACGAATCACGCACAATGGTTCTACAGATACATACCGTCAATAGTAAAATTAATCTTGCTATTTATGGCAGGAAATACCAGAGTAATTTTTTATATCGTAGATGGACGATTTCACCCAATGTTTGGTCTTTATATTGACTGTTGTGACAACAAAAACATGTAATTAATTAATTGGATGTATATGTGTGTGTGTGTGTTTTCTTATAGGAAAGCCACATCGGCCTATCTGCTGAGTCCACCAAGGGGAATCGACCCCCACCCTCCCTGGTTTTGGTGTTGTAAATCCGTAGGCTTACCGCTGTACCAGCGGGTGTCTAGCTGGATTTAGTATGCTAACGTTGCCGATAGTAAACGATAAACAAACATGTCAGTGATTCGAGGGTTAACACCCTACCTCGTTACAAGGTGTCCAAGTACGCAGAGTAATATTACCCCTTAACTTATTGGCGTTGCTTAGAGAATTTTACACCTATCTTTTTTTTTTTTTTACTTTCACTGATAATGGTGGAAGAAGAAAAACTACCACATCACATACTTTTGTATTTCTGTAAACTTGGATTTATATATTACTGCACAAAATAGTTACCCTTATAAAATTAGTTTTCACCATTTGCTCATATGACTGCATAAAATTAGTTTGTAAATTTGAACCTATAAAGCTAGTTTTCACGACTGTTGCTCGTGTTTTTTGTGTTTTTCTTATAGCAAAGCCATATCGGGCTATCTGCTGAGCCCCTCGCGGGGAATCGCACCCGTGATATTAGTATTGTAAATCCGCAGACTTACCACTGTGCTAGCGGAGGACGGTACTGTCGCATTGTAGTACCTGTTTGGATGTTTCTTAACCGATTTAAGTTTTATTACTAAATCAACAAAGCTGACAGTTACTTACAAAATTCGCTCAGAGGCTCCAAAAGCAGTAGCACACCTTTAAAGTTGAAATAACTGTTAGCCACTGTTTAGATTCATCTTAATTGTTTATTTTATTAGACCTGACGACACACAAATAGAACAATCTAAAGCTGATGCGTTAGGCCTGTCCAGTTTTCTTGAACTGTACATCTTGTTACTTTGAAACAAAGTACTCTTAACGACAGTGAATTATACGATAATAATACTAATTTCATTACCTAATAATAATTAATATAGAGCTGAACTAAAAGATATAAAAATATTGTTTTAAGTTCGTTAGATTGTTTTTGTTTGTTTGTTTTTTGAATTTCGCACAAAGCTACTCGAGGGCTATCTGTGCTAGCTGTCCCTAATTTAGCAGTGTAAGACTAGAGGGAAGGCAGCGAGTCATCACCACTCACTGCCGACTCTCAGGCTACTATTTTACCAACGAATAGTGGGATTGACCGTAACATTATAACGCCCCCACGGCTGAAAGGGCGAACATGTATGCCGCGACGGGGATGCGAACCCGTGACCCTCAGATTACGAGTCGCACGCCTTAACACGCTTGGCAATGCCGGGCCAGTTCGTTAGATATTGTAAATTACTCTATTGCTAATAACCAACAATAATAATAATCGTTTATAAATTCTCATCGTAAATGATATTCGCATATCTTTAGTTGGTACTGACCATATAACTTCTTTTCACATCTAACCTGTATCACTTCAGTAGTCAAGTTGGAAATGACTATAGAATCACTTCTTGTCATTTTTAGTATGCATCACTTCAGTGATCAAGTCGGAACTGACCATATAACTTTTTGTCATGTCTAAACTGCATCACTTCAGTGGTCAACTTGGAACTGATTATAAAACTTTTTGTCAGATCGAACACGTATCAATTCAGTGGTCAAGTTGGGACTGATAATGCCGTGAAACTTTCTAAAAAGAGTCTCTTGTCAATGAGCCCTGCATGGCCAGGTGGTTAGGGCACTTAACTCGCAACTCGAGGGTCGTGGGCTCGAATCTCTTTCCTAACAAACATGCACGCCCTTCCAGTTGTGAGGGCGTTATAATGTTTCAGTCAATCCCACCATTTGTTGGTAAAAAAAGTAGCCCAAGTGTTGGCGGTAGGTGGTGATGACTAGTTGTCTTCTCTCTAGTCTTCCAATGCTAAATTACGGAAGGCTAGTTAAGATAACCCTCGTGTAGCTTTGCGCGAAATTCAAAACAAATCCTTAAATTGCTCTTAATTTACTGGTTTTAATAAAAAGAACAAATTCCGCAAAAGTTGTGTTCAGGAATTTCAAGCACCGGGAGTTCTGGACTGTGGATCCAACGTTCGCATCCTTGACCACGGAATAAAAACTCAAGTATCGTGCTTTGGACGTTGATGCGTTATAACATTGGGAATCAATCCACCCGTTATACTAGGTCCCCCACTGCGGTAAGTCTAGGGATTCACAACGCTTAAAACAGGGGCTCGATTCTCCTCTGTAGTCTCAGCAGATAGCTCGATGTGGCTTTGCTCTAAAAAGAAAAGAACACACACAAGTAGTTCTAATGTACAAGAGTAGACAAAGAGATGGCTGTGGATGCTGGTTACTAGCTACTTACCCTTTATTCTATTTATTCAAAATTAGAGACAGCTAGCGCAGATAGCCCTTAAGTAGTGTTGTGGGAATACTCGAAGCAAATAAATGATACTTTCTACCATATTATTTCGTGGAATATTAATAATTTTAAATAAATAAGACATGCTGAATCGAATACGTTAGACAGAGTTTGATTTCACATGGTAAAAGGTAATCTTCAAAATAAAAATTCAATCCCAAAAATAAAATATTTACCTAACCTTTGGCGTGAGCTAGATGAGTTCAAAAGTCTAAGAACGAATCATCCAATAATATCAAACAATTATCCCTTCTCACTCCAAGACATGTTTTTCATGCTCATATACACGTATATACCTATTCCAGATTTAATTCTTGTTTGATCAATGTATCACTTTGTGCATGTCTTCTAGTAACCTGTTGTCCGTAGGGTTTTCGCATCGCATGATTCTCTTTAACTTTTTCTCTGAATGCAGAAACCCTAATCGGCTTATTTACGCTTTCTAAAGTCTTTCCCTTCACTGCTGCAGGCAGAAATAACATGCAAAAATTGATTCTTCCATCTCTGTGTGCAACTTTTGCGGCAATACGTCGTAGCAGATTAATTCTCTTATTTGTCTTAGAACAGGCGATACCAGTTTGATTCTATAAACAGTTTATGTGACGATCTTACTGAAAAAAACAAAAACAATACTACGACCGAAAAGATACGGTAATCCTTAAATATAATAAAACGCAATGTTTCAGGCTAGATTAAATAAAAACGATAATTCGTAGAAAGTTCAATAACAAGATATTAACAGAACTATAGAGAAAGATATATCGATTGTTAACTTGGAGAAAATTTAATAAAATATTCAAATCATTTTCAGTAACATTAATATTCACTGGAAAGAACAACACAATTAGAGATTATGGAAAAACAAACCCGAAGACAATTTGGTAATGATTGTCAAATTGCATTTGAAAAACAAAACAAGAAAAAATCACTTAAAAAAAAAACAATTACAAGAAAAATTTGTTTTTTGGAATTTCGCACAGAGCAACTCGAGGGCTATCTGTGCTAGCCGTCCCTAATTTAGCAGTGTAAGACTAGAGGGAAGGCAGCTAGTCATCACCACCCACCGCCAACTCTTGGGCTACTCTTTTACCAACGAATAGTGGGATTGACCGTCACATTATAACGCCCCCACGGCTAGGAGGGCAAGCATGTTTTGGCGCGACTCGGGCGCGAACCCGCGACCCTCAGATTACAAAGCAAACGCCTTAACGCGCTAGGCCATGCCAGGCCTTAAAAGAAAAAAGGAGTATAGTAAATGGCATCACGTGCGTTTTATAAACAGTTATATATACACACACATAAGCACGATGATGCTGCTAATCTGCGTGATACGTTTCTTAAATATACAAATATTACTTTTATTTGTATTGTTTCAGCGACATATTTACAAAACAAATACCACTGAATTTGAAAACCAGACACTCTCTTAAAGTTGTAAAGCCTCGATGAGTCACTTGACCAGAATTACTTAGTTTCTCAAATAACTTGGTTCGAGTTCTCTGTACGTTTTGTGCAACTACATATGAAAATTTCAATAAACGTTTCCTCTTCCCCCCTAAAAGGGGGGTGTAGTTGGTTTTATTTGATTTAGCGCTTTTAATGAAAGTACCACTTTTTTTTTTTGGTTTGGGGGAGGTTTATTTTCATATCAAATGTAACGGCTTATAATAAAAGTGCTATATTTTTTGAGAGAGGTAGTTTATTTTTGGTAGGTGTTACTTAACAGGCTATTATAAGCGTATTGTATTTTTCAATGTCAGCTGATCAGTCGACGAACAAGGTAGATTTGACCTCGAGGAAAGTTCATAAGACATAAACTTCGCTACATATGTTAATTTTAATTTAATATTTCCTTTGAGATAGGTCAACCACAAAGCAAATTACTGTCGCTTGTATAACTTCTAACCGTGTGTAAGCCTAATTAATAATCAACTACTCATTTTTATAGCAACTAATTGTTAATTAGTTTTTATCTGACGTTTTGGTTGCTGATTTGCTGTTGCCATCAGTGCAATTATTACCGGCAATATTTGTTTTTTGTTTGTTTGTTAGATTTTGTGCAAAACTACTCGAAGTCTTTGTTCGTTTGTTTGTTTGTTCTTGAAATTCGTGCAAAGCTACTCGAGGGCTATCTGCGCTAGCCGTCACTAATTTAGCAGTATAAGACTATAGAGAAGGCAGCTAGTCATCACCACCCACCGCCAACTCTTGGGCTACTCTTTTAGCACCACCTACTATCAGTTCTTTTCAGGCCGAATAATGGGATTTGACTATCGATTTTCTAATGCAGTCAGAGTCGTAAAATACAAAACATGATATTCTTTTTCTTTCTTTTTTTGTGAAGTTGCGGAACGTAAACCATGGAGCCTCATAAAAAAAAGAGGGCTAAGCGTTGCCCCGTGGTTATCGTGATAAAGTACACCTATTAACAGGCATCTATCTCGATAGTGCTAAAACAAATTGCGTTCCGCATTTTAGGTCACGAATGAGTTGTAAAAGTAACAGTCAAATTCCAGTGTTCGATTAGAATTACCATCGAGGTGGCGGTGAATGGTGGCGCTGCCTTCCTTCTGGTCTATTACTAGTGCAAATAGTCGGGGCCTGGCATGGCCAAGCGTGTTTAGGCATGCGACTCGTAATCTGAGGGCCGCGGGTTTGCATTCCCGTCGCGCCGAACATGCTCGCCCTTTCAGCCGTGGGGGCGTTATAATGTACGGTCAATCCCACTATTTGTTGGTAAAAGAGTAGCCCAAGAGTTGGCGGTGGGTGGTGATGACTAGCTGCCTTCCCTCTAGTCTTACACTGCTAAATTAGGGACGGCTAGCACAGATAGTCCTCGAGTAGCTTTGTGCGAAATTAAAAAAAAAAACAAAAAAACAAAGCAAATAGTCTTCGAAAATTTTAACGCAAAATTCGATAAAAATAAGTTTAAAAAACAATTTCACTGTTCGAGATGCAGCAGATGAGCAACTGAAATATCTCTAAAAGCATTTATATTTCAAATTCTGTTTGTTCGTTTTAGCTTAAAAGCACGCTATACAATGAGCTTTTGTGCTCTGCCCATATCGTTGGATCTAGCCCTGAATTTTAGCGTTATAAACCATAGGCTTCAAATCTCTAAAAATAATTCGAAGAGGCGGTTATAAATCAAAATTTGAAAATAATGAGCATTTAGAAAAGTAAATAAAGTTGAATTTCTTGTATCAAGTGGGTCTGCTATTATCATAGCCAAAGATAGATCTGACGTTTTTGCACAGATGAAGACAGGCTCACTTCTCGAAACACTAATATTTCATTGTTTCTTTATTTGGTTGTTCTTGTGTTAATGTGACGATTTGCTATTTTTTTGTTGTTGTTTTCTATAAATGAAAAGATAGCCTGTTATAAGAAAGCAAAAGATGGCCAAGTGCATATTCCTAAACTACAAAGTGGTTAACACCTCAAATTCACACAAGTAATATCCCACTTATTTTCTTTCTTTTTTTTTTTTTTGGTCGTTGTTGACGCCAAATGGTACCGATATGGCATTCGAGAGTTATTGGATTTGTTTGGTCCTAGCGGCTTCCCACTTTTGAGGTGGTTTGTTTACAGATGAAATTACGGTAACCTCTGAGGACTTTCAGCACCTCTATCCTGTCTCCATTCCAAGCCCTTGGCACGTTTGATTATGTGTCTCGCGCCTAGTTGAACGTCACGACCAGTGAAGCGCGTGAAAGATGTCACGCGCCGGTTCTGTCCATTGGGATCTAAAATAGGGAGCGTCATTGTAGTGGTCCCCGCGGGAGACTTTCGTTTCGTGTAGCAATAATTAGCGCAGCAAAGTCTTGGATACTCAGTGTTAATTTACTACAGTGGTTAACCTGCTAACAGATGGGTGTATGACATAACTTGTCTCTCTGTTATTACGTTATTGCCAATTATAAAGGGTAACACGTGGGTGTGAATACGGTTTCAGTAATTAAGCTGGCGGACCGCTGTTTCAGCTTGTTGTTTAAATATGCATCATGTATTTACATGCGACGTAGGACGTTTAAGAGTGTAGACCTGTAAGTCAGTTTTTACATGCGTGTAATGTATGAACCCTGTCGTAAACTTTAAATAACACCGAAACAATATGCTATGATGGTTTCGTGCTACAGCTCAGTTAAATTTCATAGGTAATTACTATTAGAGAACAAGTCTTAAAACAACTAATTTTATTCCCTATGTTTCCTGTCTAGCAGTTTAAGTAAGATAAAAGTATTATTTCTATTAATAAAGTTATCTAGCAGATGATTATTGAATTGTAATAACACGAGCTGTGCCTAGCCTATAGCGTATTGGATTGTGAATCTGAGAGTCTACGCTTCAAGTCCCTTTGCCGCAAAATAGCGCTTCGCACTACGGGGCAGTGGATACGTAAAACACTAGTAGTCAAATCTCACTATTCGATTAAAGTAGTCAAAGAGTTGACGATGTAAACTGTTGACTGGCAGCATTGTTCCTAGTCCATTATCTCAAAATTAGTGACTGCCAGCGCAGAAGTGTCCTTATGTAGATTTCCAACAATAATCCGATACAAACAAACGTAACTGAAATATGGATCCCTGGTTGGTTAACAGGACTTATAGTCGAACAAAACCATCGGAGAGGTGGGATATCTCGCTAAAGTTACACAATTCCAACCCTAAAATGTGGGGCTCGATTTGCATTGTGTTCGAAGAGCAGACATCACATTTTGGTACTTTGTACAACAATCAAGAAACAGTCGAACAAACGTTTTTTAGTAAGCACTACAACTTTCACATAATTTGTGAAATTTAAATTTCAAGGGTCTCGTTTGTGAATATTTTCTACATTTAAAAGTGATCTTTATAGGTATTTCCGTATTACCAGCAATACGTGATTCTAGAGTTACTTTACTCCCTCTGTGTTTTATCCACCGTGAATGTCGAACTCAGATATATTTGCATTATAAGGCCTCAAACTTAACATTGAGTCACTAGGGGCCTTGGACAGTCCCCACCCCCGTGAATATAGAAACAAGTGTGAGAGTATAGGTTTTGTTTGTTTTGTTTGTTTTTGAATTTCGCACAAAGCTACTCGAGGGCTATCTGTGCTAGCCGTCCCTAATTTAGCAGTGTAAGATTAGAGGGAAGGTAGCTAGTCATCACCACCCACCGCCAAATCTTGGGCTAATCTTTTACCAACGAAAAGTGGGATTGACCGTCACATTATAACGCCCCCACGGCTGAGAGGGCGAGCATGTTTGATAGGTTTTGAAACTTCTATTTTTGTACAGTATTTATGTTGTAATAAAGCTTTTTTTGATCAAACTTTACATCAAATATATGAATCGCTTATATATATGAATATATATAAGACATAGCTACATAATGGCTTACTTGTGCGTTTTTCACCACGGATATCGAAATCCGGTTTCTAGCGTTCTAAGTCCATAGCCATACCACTGTGCCACTGGAGGTTATTTTAAAATAAGATATATTAATGACCATTAAAAATAAAGAAATTTCGAAGTTAATACAATTCGAATTTCCTGCAGGCACGAAAGTTGGAGATTCTTTAAAAATGACTTTTAACTTTAGTGTTTATCTCGAAGCGTTAGGTATGCTGAAACTACGGAGTTATTATGTAATTAATAAAATACGTTAACAATTCTAGAAACAAAGTTGGTTATTCATTTATTTTGATTTGTTTGTTGTTGTTTTTTTTATTCACAATAAGAAGTAAATTTTTTCAGATACAATTTTTTTCTAAACTAAAATCACCTTCTCGCACAGAGATAATATTTTGTTAGGTTTGGTTTGAATTACGCGCAAAAGCTACACGAGGGCTATCTGCGCTAGCTTTCCTTAATTTAGCAGAGTAAGACTAGAGGGAAGGCAGCTAGTCATCACCACCCACCGCCAACTCTTAGACTATTGTTATACCAAAGAAGAGTAGGATTGACCTTCACATTATAACGCCCCGAGAACCGAGCGGGCGAGCATATTTGGTGTGACGGAAATTCGAATCCGGGACCCTCGGATTACGAGTCGAGTGCCTTAACCACCTAGTCATGCCGGACCTGCCTGCTTTTGTTATAAACTGCAGTTTATGTTATTCTCGACTTGCAATCTCTGTGTCGCAGAATTGAATCCTGTCTCCGAACATGCTCACCCTTCTTTCCGCGATTGGGGCATTATAAGTGATGCTCAATTCCGTCATTTGTTTGTAAAGTGTATCCCGAGAGCAGGCGGCGTGAAGTTTGATTAGCTGCATCCTCTCTAGTAGCACTTAAAAGTAAAGGACGGCTTAATGCAAACATCTCTCAGGTAATTTTCTTCTTCTTTTTTTATAAACTGATGAATATCTGAGCTGGGAGCTTCAAACGTCTTTGGGTGCAGTCCACTAACAACGTCTTTCATGAATAATTAACTTTTCTTTGTTCTCAGTTGCAATCAGAATACAGTTAGTAAAATATCTCCTTGTAACAGAAGACTAAATAATAATTTTGTACCGATGTAATATTTTCCTTTTGGACGAGCTAACAATTCAAATAGGTATTCTTATGAAGGCCCGGCATGGCCAGGTGGTTAAGGCACTCGACTCGTAATCTGAAGGTCGCGGGTTCGAAACCCTGTCACCTCAAACATGCTCGCCCTTTCAGCTTTGGGCGCATTATAATGGTACGGTCAATCCCACTATTCGTTGGTAAAGGAGTAGCTCAATAGTTGGCGGTGGGTGGTGATGACTTAGCTGCCTTCCCTCTCGTCTTACAGTGACAAACTAGAGACGGCTAGCGCAGATAGCCCTAGTGTAGCTTTGCGCGAAATTCACAAACAAAACAACAATTCTCACGAAACTTGTCAAATTTTCTTTCTCGTCAACTTTTAAAAAAATCGTATTAAAATATATTTCTGTTATTAAAGTCATTGAAATATAATTATTAGTCGAAGTACTAATCTTATTTTGTTGAGTGGTTTCTAGTAATAAAACTAGAACTAGCCTGCTAGAAACATCGTTCAAAGTCACTTTCTTTCAAGTTTGTGGTTCTTTGTTTCTTTAGTTGCTAATTTTTTGCAACATTCCAATCTTTTAAAACCAAACTTTCGCTTTCTGCAGCTCCATGAACTTGTCGACACGTTCTAGTTGTCTTCACAGCGCCCTATTCAGGAAGAACGTCGCTGGTGGTTAGATCGATAGGGCCACGTCGCCTCGGGGAAGAGTTCGGGGCCGTTGTTTGCTGATCTTCTCTGTCTTACGACCAGATATTTTAATCATGTGCTTCTAGGAGGCGCATGAGCGATCGAAACATAAATATTCCATTGGATTTTTTTTTTCCCTTTGTATGATTTTTATACAGCACTACGTGTTCTTCACTCTGAAAACAAAAGCAAAACAAAAAATAACTGGAGTCTTACACTACATGAGAAACTGCGTACGAATCGAAGCTTTGGATATCAATAGAAGTGGTAAAACTTCAATTCAGTCTGTCGCAAGCTAAACGTACCTCGTCATAAAACGGAAACTTAAAATTTTATCAGTCAGACATAGATTGGAGGTTTAAAAACAGTAGTGTCAAAATTTCTGTATTCATAAGCGTTGTCTATTTTGTAGAGACTGGAAAACTATTGAAGTCACAAACTGCTTGCTTTATAATTTCACAACTTATTTCATATTCAGGTTTAGGCACGCGACTCGTAATCTGAAGGTCGCAGGTTCGAAGCCCTATCACACTAAACATGCTTACGTTTTCAGCCGTGAGGGCATTAAAATGTTATGGTCAATTCCACTATTCATTGGCAAAAGAATAGTCCAAAAGTTGGTGGTGGGTGGTGATGACTAGCTTCCTTTTCTCTGGCCTTACATTGCTACATTAGGAACGGCTAGCGCAGATAGCCCTCGAATAGCTTTGCGCGAACTTCAAAACAAACAAACAATATTTCACATTCAACTTTAGCGAAGATAACCCTCGTGTAGCTTTGCGCGAAACTCAAACCAACCCATTCAACCTTACCTGTCAATATTAAATTAAATGTATTTGAAAAATAATGCTTCTAAAAATGTTCAATCCTTGAAGCACTCTTATTAAACTTTTTAATTCTTTTTCTAATCTTAACCTATATAGTCTCTTTTTGTGTTTAGTTTCTGGAACTTTTACACTTATGAGCGCCATCTAGTGGCTTAGAGCATTAAACTATTCATATTTTATGTTGTTTTTTTGCAGATTGGCACAGCCCTAGCGCTCAACATTCAAAACGATATTCTCAAATTCATCTATGAATCTGATTTGTAATCGTGAATTGGCATTTTTACCCATAAATCCCTTGCGTTGTAAAGTATGTCTTCTTTGAAAGAAGAGAGGATGTAATCACGATGTTGGAATATTTTCGAGTTCAAGATGCATTTTTAAGGTCTTAGTTCTACCCAGAGTTGCGAGATTCATCGTTGCTCTAGTAGTTTTGTTATATCTATAAAACCATATGTGAAAAGTGCAATAAATAATATATATATTTATATAACTTGCTTTGCTGTTGTGATTAACCAATACCAACTATGTCCGAGTGCAAAACAACCTTTGCTATCAATGATTGCCCATTGAACGCTGCTGTAGTCATTTGAAGAACAATAACCATGTATATGTGTATGTATGTATCTACTGGACTGAATTGGATATATCTAATATATTTTATCCGTGTGAAAACCCCAAGCCTAATTGTCCACTAGGAAAAAGTGGTGTTTTAGAAATAACCTTTATCGTTCATGCACAACTTGTCTTGTTGGACGATTCTATATATCAATTCATTAACTCTTTAAAGATGATAGAAAAAATCTGAAGTTTCGGGGGTCACTTTACTTGAACAGTGAATTTCTCTGATAATTATACATAAATATCTATCCCTTATTAAAAGGGGCACTTCACTACTGGATCAAAAGTTGGGAGCACGTTCCCCCAGAGTTCCTTTGTCTCGTACAACGGCTACGTATATGGCAGAGAAGAAAGGAACATGTTGAGACGGGTCTTTTTGTCTCAAGTGAATTCTACGATTCCAAAGAAATATATTATCTCTCTCCTGGAAATCCTAGTTCATAAAACGTTAAATTATCAGGTTATATGATTTCAGATAGTAGTTTGTATATCAAACAGTCTTAATACTTGTGAGGTAGTGGAACTTTAGAAATAAGAGAATACTAGGATGTCAAATAACAATGCTTGTGTAAGTGATATATGGTCAAGGAATTTTAAAATTAATAACAATAAAAAATTAACTTTAGGAAATCGTACATCATACGAGTTTTTAACGGATAATGTACTATGAGTCATGTTAAGACTGATTCTATGATGGCTTGGCAGTAAACTTGTAGGCTTATAACCATAAAGTTGGGGTTTCGATCCCTGTTACGAGATAACACAGTTTTCTAATATTTATCTCAGTATTACCCCAAAAAACTAAGGTTTTGCTATTCATAATATGTATTTTTTGTTGACTCGAGTACTCCAAACAAAAAGAGATACTATGTTTGTAAGTTTATTAACATTTCAAAGACGTAGGATTATGCCTCTGTCATAACAATAATAATGCGTGAAGAAAAATAATAATAAAGTGTTTATGTCGTTGCGAATTGCTCTTCAATTTTCAAAAAAAGAAAAGTGTAATTTGTTTCTTTGTGGTTTTAATTTTTAACTTAATTTCAAAGTTGCTTATCAGAATCAAAATCTCGAAGTGACTCCGAAAATCAAGTTATGTCAAGTGCTGTTTACTGATGGTCTGGTAAGAAACCAATGGAATGTTCGATAGCCATCCTGATGAAAGGGGCTGTTTTGAAGACCTGTGGTGGATTTTTCAATCGATCATAATATTTTGGATGAAAGATTTTTTTACGTTTATTTTTGGCAATTTACACATTACAGTCGATCCAGACCACTTCCACTTTCCATTCATGAAGAAGTCCATAACTGATCCAAGAAAGCAGTTAAGTATAATGCTCTACCACTCGTAGCTCTGCTTTTCTCTTTATTTCTGAAAGAGGGGTTCAGGCCCCTTAGACCTCCCACCTGGATTCATTAGTGTTTGGAGAAAAAATGAGAGTCGTAAAGTCGACATATTAGGGAGATATATGTATATATATATACATGTATGCGTGTATCCATTTTAGTAAAGTAAATACTGTCCAGAAGACAAAGAGTAATTAATCAGTGAAATGGCATAATGTGCTTAAAATATAGACATTCATATGTCAAGACTTGCAAAACTAAAAACCATAGGAACCACATGAGTGAAGATTCTTCTGAGAATATACGAAATAACTTTTGACGAATAAACGTTGTTTTTGGATACTAGCGCAAACTAAACAAGGATTATCGCGCCATCCATCTAACAGATTGGTGGAAAGGGGGACACGTCAACAGCACCCTCCGCCAATTCTTGAGGTTACTCTAAACAATGAGATTTCATTCATTGTTCAAATAACGAATCAGGATTTTGTGGCAAACATCGACTCACAGACTCACAAGCCGGAACGCTATGCTCAAGACGACGCCTGTCTATTGGAATTGTCTCTTCACATGAAGAGTTGGTGTAGATGCCTTTTTATACATTAAGCTCTAGTTAATAGAAGTTTTAATTCTCAGTTCTTCTATTAGTAGCTGCTGATATCCATTGCACAATTTATTTATGAATGTTACTTACTTAATATACTTCATGCCATTACAGTTGATGTAATACACCATGTCTGTCGTATCCCAGCCGGTCCAATGAGCTCTGATATTGAGCGAAAGACCTCCTTCTCGCCGGCTCAAAACAGAACAGATAAGTGTGGTTGACAAATCATTAAATATTTTTATTTGCTCATAGTGAAAAGTTCTCTGCAATTCTGCCAAGCACAGTTGGATTTGTCGCATTGTGAACATTTTTACATTGGCAAAGTAAAAACAAATGCATTTGAAACATGTTCAAAAACCTCTGTTTATATATTTTTAGTAATAAATTATTGCACCATTCTCGCCACTTGATCAACCTAACACTAATTTTAGCAATAATGCTGTTGTTAAACTGATAACAGCCATAACTTTTAGCAATTGTAGCATGTCGTTAGGTCCTCAACAATACCAGAAAGACACAAACTAATGTTACAATCCATAAAATAGTGCTAGATTCTTCAAATAGCCACGAACTCATGTATTCACTTTTCTTTTTAATAAACAGTTTTACTAGTTAATATCTGGATTTCATAGAAATAATGGATAATTTTTCTATATATATATGTATCACAGTGAATAAAGTTGAGTTACATAATATTAGTTCAAACGCGTTTATCCTAAAATATAATAAAAAGAGCTGAAAGTAATTCATCCTTACGTTCGTCGTGCATGTTTTGTTTCTTACTCAATCATTGAATCACAATATGTATGGTAATCAAAACTGGGTGTCTACTGAAAGTGTTTTTTAAAAAAAAAAAAGGCATTTTTATAGCATTGTTTTTAACGTCTAACAATAGATGGCGTTGCAATATCAGGACAATTCGTCATATTTCCAGCATAATTTAGCATATCACTTCATCCTAAAATGTTCTTTGGTTTACGTAAAAAAAAAAGAAAGAGAAAGAATAGAAAAGAAAAGCGTTCTAATAGATACTCTATAAATCAAACTAGTTTTTCACAGCACTTATCGACGTATCATTACTTGTATCAGATGATTTTAAAATTAGAACACATACATGTTAATGACGGTTTTGCCCTATTCTTGATGGAATTTACACACACAGCCTTAGTTTTTTCATGTAAGCGTAAAAAAACTGCTGAAAAATGAAGTACATAAAATATGTAAACTAGGTGATAACTACATGTGTATTCACCGTTCTGCCTGGTAATTCATGGATGGGCGTGAGTTGACCGTTTTAGTAATGGCAGTTTGAAACGGGTTAGAGCAAGTGACTAATTCGAGCTTTACATAGCAGATTTTAGGGTTAAGAGAAAATGTTATGAGTTTCGTTCCAAGCCTTTTGTTCCACTTGCTTTTACGCCTTTTTTTTTTGCCTCACATGTTTCATTGCTGTTACTTATACTTTTTTGTTTGTTTTGGAATTTCGCACAAAGCTACTCGAGGGCTATCTGTGCTAGCCGTCCCTAATTTAGCAGTGTAAGACTAGAGGGAAGGCAGCTAGTCATCACGACCCACTGCCAACTCTTGGGCTACTCTTTTACCAACGAATCTAGTCATCACGACCCACTGCCAACTCTTGGGCTACTCTTTTACCAACGAATAGAGGGATTGACCGTCACATTATACGCCCCCACGGCTGGGAGGGCAAGCATGTTTAGCGCGACGCGGGCGCGAACCCGCAACCCTCGGATTACGAGTCGCACGTCGTACGCGCTTGGCCATGCCAGGCCTCGTTACTTATACTAAAAGACGATTCAAACAAGTTAAAGAAGTTAAAATAGTAGATTTCACACAAAGATAGCTCTGAACTTGTTTGCTACTAATTAACTCAACATTGGTTGATGACAATACTTAAGAAGTTTTGGTTAAAAACCGAAATCCGGTGAAACATTAGAAAAAAAGGCCTAAAATTTATGATACAAAAATAATGTATACTACATCTTCACTGCATACTAAAATTGATAGACATGTAAAAAAATTATATTTCAGATTTATATTATATTAAGCAATCCAACTGTCAAGTTCTGGTATAGTATATTGGCTATTGGCTTTTAGGCCTACTGATAAATGATAATGTTTGTCGCTGTTATGAAGTGCTCGAATTAAAGGAAAACACTCTTCGAATAATTGCAATAACTATATATTTCGCGCATTTCATCTTCTGGGGTAACTTTTCGACAATAATAGTAAAATGACTGGCCTATCTCTGTTGGGAACATTAGAGAATAAACAGTTGCAGTTGTGAGGGTTTTCCTTGTGACAAACGTTATAGCCATCAATTACTGGTAAATATGATTTTTTTTAGCTGTTCTTAATGTTTGTTTTATTCGTTTTTCTTTTGCTAAGTCTCAGTTTTGACGTAATTAGTGATTGACCAATGAGATGATTAAATCCGCAGTATATGGGGATATCAGTGTAATATAAATTTTTGATTCGACAAGTGATACAAATAAAGTTTGATTTTAAACTAATAAAACATTTTTGCTGAGGCTGACTATCTGTGGTTCTCACTAAAAACACTACATCTTTCAAAGATTTCCCGCTGGTACAGCGGCAAGTCTACGGATTTACAATGCTAAAATTAAGGGTTTGATTCCTCTCGGTGGATTCAGCAGATAGCCTAAATGTGGCTTTGCTATACGAAAATACACATACACACTTTCATGTGAATAGGTTTTCTTGAAGGTTTTGTACTGTTCACGGTAAAGACATGCCATTTTTTTTTAAACTCATAGATTGATTGGTTTCGGTGTGGGTAGTGGATTTGTTTGTTTATTTGTTGCTAAGCGCAAGTGGGATATTTGTTTTGTTCACACTGCAGGCATTGTAACTCGAATTTTGGCATAATAAGTCTTAAAGTTAAACCATTGTGAAAGTGGATCGAATCTCACCAGAAATTGTTTTAAAAATCCAATCGTTGGTCATGTTATTTTTAGATTATAGTATATATTTCTTCATAAATTTACTGGAGTTTTCCTTGTGAATTATGTACAGTTCTACCAATGGTGTTACGACCATGAACCTCACATGTAATTCAAAATTGATTCAATATTCAAAACAAACTAACAAAATCAATATCTTAAGATAACTCTTAAAGAACAGAAGACAAACTTGAAAATGAGTTATTTCGATAAAATAAGATACCTCTATTTTCGTGCTATCTATCTTCATCGTTCTTTTGTTTAAATAACTATAAATAACTATTAATAACTATTAAATAGCTATTGATAAAATAATTATTATAAAGTACGAATAAACTTATTCTCTCCGTCGATAAGGCGAATTTTTTTATTTCACGATCATCCCTTTATCCATCACTCCTTCTTCTATGAAACTATCTAGTAGTTATCTGATTATCTCACCATATATCATTATCTATGACTCTCGTTGATTGTTTAAATCTCTTACTATCTGCTTGTATCTTTAATAAACTTTCCGTGCCAGATATATATAGAAAATCATGTGAAACGGTAATGCAACAAATGCATAATAGCATTTGATATTTCTATATCCTATTATATGCACCTTCGTCTATCTATATATTATCTAGATCTGTACATAGGTACAAATGTGTATGTATTTTATAACGTTTCATAACTTTCATATATATTTAATCCTTGTGTCTGTTTGCCTGTTTATAAACCTTTCTATCTATCTTTCTGTCTGTCCACACGCTTATCTGAGCCAAACACAGAGGTCGAGTATCATCAGAGTGACCCAGTCCCCTATCAAGACGGGCCGCAGCGCTGCTGTTGTGTAGGGTCTCTAGGGTGTCCGTGCACGGTGCTGATGGAAAGCGTGACAATTAAATTACACCAGGCACTGGGAGTTTAATTTTCCCACCACAATTTCCTAGATGCTCTTCGTGCGTAAAACTTAAAATCCAATCAACCAAGACGTGAAATTAAAGTCAAGGTCCAGACTGTTGTTTCACTGATTACCCACCCGTACGTAGGTGGATTACGTCGCCGTGAATTATTATATTGAAGTAATTTGAGTTACACGCGTACGCTTAGGAACTACATAATGTTTTTACATATATTACACGTTTGGGAACGGAAAATGTTGAGACTATTCAGTAGTCCTCGCAATGAATATTACAGATTTGTGTCTTCCAAATAATAAGCGTGTTACGTAAAACCCTTGGTGTAGAACAAGTAACTCTAAAATATTGTCTGGTTCAGGATTTTAATACTGGATTCATGATACGTTAAACCTTGTATCTTTTGTCCTGATAATGACTGATAATTGGAAATAGTCAATGCTGAAACAAAACACTTTTTTATATGTGCGTATTGAGTACAAAAATATGAATTATTTTGCTTAGAAATAAAAACAAAAACATTGTATTGCTTTGTGCTTACAAAAAAAAAAACTATTATACTCAATATTAGATATCCATGTAAACTGTTACTCTAATAAACTCAAATATTTATATGTGTCATAACGTCATGGAAGGAAATGTCAAGTTAAACAGACCCAAAATATAATAGGATTTGTTCTTTGTTTTGTTTTTTTTAATTTCGCGCAAAGTTATTCAGGGGCTATCTGCGTTAGCGGTCCCTAATTTAGTAGTGTAAGACCAGAAGGAAAGCAGCTAATCATCACTACCCACCGCCAACTCTTGGGCTACTCTTTTACCAACGAATAGTGGGATTGACCGTGAAATTATAACGCCCCTACGGCTAAAAGGGCTAGCAGATGTTTGGTGTGACGGGGATTCGAACTCACGACCCTCAGCTCACGAGTCGAACGCCTTAACCCACCTGACCATGCCGGGCTATATAAGAGGAAGGACCCCTCGTAAGCCAACAATATTTTAAGGACTTCCAATGTTAAAATCCTGGGCTAGGTTCTTTGTGATGGACAGAGTACAGTTAACACATTGTGTAGTTTTGAATTACAAACAACAATAAAATAACACGGTAATCAAATGTAGTGATTTTCACACCTCTGTTAACTCCCTTATAACTTAGAAAAAATAAACGCTTTACATACCCACTATAATAAAATATTAAATTTGAGGTTTATTTCAGTTTGTGTATATATAGCAAATCTGTATGTATTTTAGTTCCTTCTCATGTTTACACGCATATATATTAAATTGACAGCTATTTCAAGTTCCTGCTGATGTTTATACATGCATATACGTTGACAGTTACTTCAATTCCTGTTTACGTTTACATATACATATTAAACTGTATATAGTTGTCTAGCCCATGTACCATCATTTACATATACGACAATTTAAAAGGTTTGTATTGGGTAAGCAAATTAATTTTATATAATTATTAGTTTTAAGTAACAAATAAATCAGATTATTTTAGCTAAGAATTAACAACACAACATTTTCTATTTAGTTTTATTTCAGCACTGTTTATTCGTTTATTATTTTGAAGGTAGAGAGAGGCCCGGCATAGTAGGTAGTTAAAGCACTCGACTTAAAATCCGAGGGTTGCGGGTTCTAATCCCCGTCACACTAAACATGCTCGCCCTTTCAGCCATGGGTGTGTTATAATGTGACGGTCAATCCTACTATTCGTTGGTAAAATAATAGTTTAAGAGTTCGCTATGGTTAGTGATGACTAGATGCCTTCCTCTAGTCTTACTCTATTAAATTACTGACGGCCAGCGCAGATAGCCTTCGTGTAACATTGCGCGAAATTCGAAACAAACCAAATCACAAGAGCTGGCGTGCCAACAAACTATTCTTCTTCTAACGTTATCAAATCTATAGCAGACATATTGAAAGGATCTGTTGAAAAGCTTTTAAAATTGACATTGTTTTAAGCTTAGTGGTGGATAATTCATTCAGACGAATGGAATTAGATTAAAAAATTTTAATAAGCTATGCAAAATTGTAAATCTAGTTTATAAACATACATTTATTTGTCTATATGTTTCAGCACTCTTTTTACAGTTGGTCTTTTGTTTTAATTAGAATAAGTTAAGAGTCGCGGGTTTGAATCCTCGTCTCACCAAACATGCTCACCCTTTCAGCTGTGAGAGTGTTGTAATGTTACGGTCAATCCCACTATTCGTTGGTAAACGAGTAGCCCAATAGTTGGCAGTGGGTGGTGATCACTAGCTGTCTTTCCTCTAGTCTTACACTGCTAAATTAGAGACGGTTAACGCAGATAGCCGTCGAGTAGCTTTGTGCGAAATTCACAAAACAAACAAACAAATTAGAACAAGTGAAACAGTTTTTTTTTAATTACTTACCAGACTTGAACACAAAATAATGAATGCCCTATCATTTATCCTCCTGTGATACTTTTGAAGTTACACCATGACTGCTGCTTCCTATTGCTCGTGTAAAGAGAGTAGTTTTAACATTTTTAATCATTGATGATTTACTTATAGCTGTATCTTTAATAGGTTTGTCTCTCGATTACTTTCTTTCTCTATTTCTGTCTGAATTTTCTAGTGGCCATCGTTTTCCTCTATTAGAATGTTTTAATTGTTCAGTGGTTTCTTATGTCTTGTTCTTTCTTTGCTTCTTAAATGATTTTTATTTCATGTTTTGTTGTTGTTCAATTATTATTTAATGTTTTTTGTAACCTTGTTCTGTTACTCTTTGGTTGGGTTTTCCAGAGGTTGTGTCCTTCAGTTCATTTAGTTCATAATATTTGTTTTATTTGTTGATTGACTTCTTGTTATTGTTGCTGTTTTTGTTTTATGTTGCTGTTTAAATTGTTTACCATCAAATAAAATAAATTAGAGTTTTGTGCACACTGAAAATTTTCCTCCATCCTTAAATTAGACATGGTATGTGGTATACAACTTGTGAATATCAGACCTTCTCAAGATATCATTATTATTTATGGTAAAATGGTTAAATCTTTCTCAGCAGAATGCACACGAGACATTCTGAGAGTGCAAGGATCTTGTGTTCATACTCTAATAACGTATTATTAAATACAAGCTGAAATACCCATCAACCGACGGGGAATGTTTAAACTTCATTAAAACAATGTAGCAACATTCATATATTTCAAAATTGTAACTTGAACATAAACTTTATCTCAAAGTTTTAAAATTATACAAAAGCCTCTTCATAAACACTTGCCGTTTGCTTTTCATCTACCAACAAATAAAGATTTTGAGGTGATCCCGCCCTTGAACACCCGACGTCTCACTGACCATGAGAAAAACATGGTTGTTTGAGAAACAATCCAGCAACTTTCACAGTTTTATCTTAAGTCTCTTTACAACATTCAACAATGTTTTAAACGTCAATATGCCAAACAGACTGGAAGTAATTCACCAACATTCTACATAGTTCAAATTTTGGTTGAGATTGGCTCAATAGGCTTCAAAATTAATTTAAAAAATTCTTGTACCCTGTCCTTGTTAAGTAATAGATAGGCTGAGAAAGTATTATGGTCGCTGTAGAATATGAAAAAAATAATAATTTTATATTTTAAAGAAGTCTAGATCTATATTTTGCACCAAATCACTTTCAATGGACATGAAAGAATCTAGACGTTACCTCTAAATTGATCCATGGTTGAATGCTCAAAGGTTTTAATTCTCCTTATTCTAAATATAATGGATTACCTTTATTCAGTATTGTAAGGTAAATACAAAGCAGAATGTTTACCTATGGAAAAGTAAATTGTAGATGGCGACACTCGAGTTGCTGTAGAAGCTTAAAGCTTTATTTTCCATGAAATATTAAAACAATTCAAAGCTACTTGAGACGAATATTTTGAATATTAGGCTATAGCTGTAAAACAAGTCTCTTTAAGAGTCATATTGCCAAAGTTGGTTAGGAAGTCAAAATCTTTTTTCTGAACGACTAAACAATTCCAGACGATGTTTTGCAAAACAGCAGAACCAGGACTGGGCTTTAATTTATAAAATGAGCAATCAGTTTATTGAAGTCATTGAAGGAATCCAATGACGGAACAGCTAGAAGTGCACGAGCTTACAATACTAAGTTCGATGCTCGATTCTATGCGATGGACACACTAGGCAGCCAAATGTTGCTTTAAAACAAACATATAAATCATTGGAGAGAACGACTCCATGATTCTGACTTGGAGAATGTAAGTCCAAGAACGTCCATCTTGTCTCACGGTACCGGAGCTTCTATTTATCTAGCCTCACTTTCGGTAGTGTCTTCGTTAAGCTTATGTAGGGCGTCTGGTATATTTATGTAATTACGACATAAGGCTATTGAGGATTTAGTATAGCAAAGTCATAATACACTGAACAGAGATTTTAGCACAATGCATAATACGATTACATTAATTTTAAGTCCGTATTTTCCAGCGATATATTGAACCCACGCAGAAACAGGAAGCACTCAACGAATCTAACTCTTGGAAACAATGCTAGCTTAAAATTATATAAGATTAAGAGAAAGTGTAGCACCGAAGGAACAATCTCCTGAAACATTAATTTCTCTAATATGTGTGTATGAAGACAGCCATCTTTTCCTGACAAGCTGGTAATATTATCAGTCCAGTGTATCAAAACCTAAATCGTTTAAAGTGAAGAATAAATTATCCGCTCGTTCCTGAACGACCGGAAGTGGGTAGACATTTTAGAAAGACTTCAGTAAACTTTGCGTTTTCGTTAAAAAACGAGCAACAAACACCAATTGATCGACATATACTGGTTGTGTGAACTTCCATACACCTTTCCTTCATTGTTTGTATAAAATATGCTGAGATTTTCACTGTGACTTGCGAATACTTTTTCGAACTTGGGAGTCAGCTCCAAATCTCCAAAAGAAATTCTCTCTGTGAAGAAATAAAAAATCAGTTCATTGTTACTGCCAAGAAAGAATCATCTTTCGGCAAGAAATTTGATTACCTCCAGAACTTTCTTTATCCTTCTTTGAAGCGCACTATTAACATAAATATTTCACTCGGTTAATATAAGTGATCAGTGATAAATGCCACTCTCTAATCCGAAAAGCAGAACAATACCAGTCATTGAACTTATCATAAAAAACACGCTTCTTGCCTGTACAAGGAGCTCACTGAACTTATAATAAAAACACGCTTCTTGCCTGTACAAGGAGCTCACTGAACTTATCATAAAAAATACACTTCTTGCCTGTACAAGGAGCTCACTGAACTTATCATAAAAAACATGCTTCTTGCCTGTACAAGGAGCTCACTGAACTTATCATAAAAACACGCTTCTTGCCTGTACAAAAAGCTCACTGAACTTATCATAAAAAACATGCTTCTTGCCTGTACAAGGAGCTCACTGAACTTATCATAAAAAACACACTTCTTGCCTGTACAAGGAGCTCACTGAACTTATAATAAAAACACGCTTCTTGCCTGTACAAGGAGCTCACTGAACTTATCATAAAAAACATGCTTCTTGCCTGTACAAGGAGCTCACTGAACTTATCATAAAAAACACACTTCTTGCCTGTACAAGGAGCTCACTGAACTTATCATAAAAACACACTTCTTGCCTGTACAAGGAGCTCACTGAACTTATCGTAAAAAACACACTTCTTGCCTGTACAAGGAGCTCACTGAACTTATCATAAAAACACACTTCTTGCCTGTACAAGGAGCTCACTGAACTTATCATAAAAAACACGCTTCTTGCCTGTACAAGGAGCTCACTGAACTTATCATAAAAACAGACTTCTTGCCTGTACAAGGAGCTCACTGAACTTATCATAAAAACAGACGTCTTGCCTGTACAAGGAGCTCACTGAACTTATAATAAAAAAAAAACATGCTTCTTGCCTGTACAAGGAGCTCACTGAACTTATCATAAAAACATGCTTCTTGCCTGTACAAGGAGCTCACTGAACTTATCATAAAAAACACGCTTCTTGCCTGTACAAGGAGCTCACTGAACTTATCATAAAAAACACACTTCTTGCCTGTACAAGGAGCTCACTGAACTTATCATAAAAAACATGCTTCTTGCCTGTACAAGGAGCTCACTCAACTTATCATAAAAAACATGCTTCTTGCCTGTACAAGGAGCTCACTGAACTTATCATAAAAAACACACTTCTTGCCTGTACAAGGAGCTCACTGAACTTATCATAAAAACACACTTCTTGCCTGTACAAGGAGCTCACTGAACTTATCATAAAAACACACTTCTTGCCTGTACAAGGAGCTCACTGAACTTATCATAAAAAACACGCTTCTTGCCTGTACAAGGAGCTCACTGAACTTATCATAAAAAACACGCTTCTTGCCTGTACAAGGAGCTCACTGAACTTATCATAAAAAACATGCTTCTTGCCTGTACAAGGAGCTCACTGAACTTATCATAAAAAACACACTTCTTGCCTGTACAAGGAGCTCACTGAACTTATCATAAAAACACACTTCTTGCCTGTACAAGGAGCTCACTGAACTTATCATAAAAACAGACTTCTTGCCTGTACAAGGAGCTCACTGAACTTATCATAAAAACATGCTTCTTGCCTGTACAAGGAGCTCACTCAACTTATCATAAAAAACATGCTTCTTGCCTGTACAAGGAGCTCACTGAACTTATCATAAAAACACACTTCTTGCCTGTACAAGGAGCTCACTGAACTTATCATAAAAAACACACTTCTTGCCTGTACAAGGAGCTCACTCAACTTATCATAAAAAACATGCTTCTTGCCTGTACAAGGAGCTCACTGAACTTATCATAAAAACAGACGTCTTGCCTGTACAAGGAGCTCACTGAACTTATAATAAAAAAAAACATGCTTCTTGCCTGTACAAGGAGCTCACTGAACTTATCATAAAAACAGACGTCTTGCCTGTACAAGGAGCTCACTGAACTTATAATAAAAAAAAAAAACATGCTTCTTGCCTGTAGAAGGAGCGTAACCTGACCGTTCTCGCTTAACTGTCGCCCCCTGGGTTAACGTTTGAGTAAAAATGTCTTCGAACAATTATTGAGTGTAAAACAACTGACCAACCATACATATCTACTTCCGATCAGATGTTTAGCGATCCGCATTCATATTTTGGTCACAGAAAGACTGGTGATCATTCCAGTACTTTTGGACATTGACATCAATTTCTAACTAGTCAGTTGGACATGACGATAAAGACTCTCCATGTAGCTTAATGATATGTTTGATGGTCTGTATCGCTACAAAATAGGTTTTGATACTGTAGTGAACAGGGTCCATTGTATATTTTTGTACTTACCAATAAAGAAACCGGGGATAAAGAGACAAAAATGGTTTTTGAGAAAAGTATTTTGTGTAATAGGATCTACGATCTGTGTTTCACATTCATATATCCTTAGCTGAAGTTCTACTTTATTATATTCCACTTTCAAATTCAGATATGTCTATGTGGGACTGGTTCTACTTTAGACTGTACTGGACCTGAAATTGAGATTCTTTTCACCATAAGCACATGTGTATAATGATGAGGGGTCAGCATCATCTCTCGCTTACGATACATTTCAATTAGTTTTCATTTGAGCAGAATTAGAAGTAGAAGATGTGGTTATTCGGGTAATTTTTGTCGACATATGTGAAAATATGGGAGCAAACGTTTCTTATTCATAACCTTATTTATGCAAGAACTATCCTATCCTACCTCTGAAAAATCACCCGTGTATATATGACTATCAGTTTCAGAAATGTCTAGCTGAAGTCCTACTTCAGACTGTACTTGGACTTAACTTGAAATTCCTCCCACTATTAGATTCAAATGTGTCTCACTGGGGTTGTATTTCAAACTTTACTAGATCAGAACTTGAAATTTCTTTGACTGACAGATTCAGATGTTGTAATAGATCAGCAGCTGAAATTTCTTTCACTGTCAGATACAAATGTGTGGTGGCTCTACTCTAGATTGGCTACCTCTTTGTTTTAAAAAAGTCATTTTTGATATTCTTTTATTTGGAGCAAACTCTAATGAATCAGCTGCAGTATATTATTGTGTGTTTTTAATGTGTGTGTTTTTTTTACATTGTTTCATATTGTATAAAGTTAAGATTGAACCACGGTAGCATCAAAGGGGCCAACATTAAAGAGCTTGAATGCTCCAAGACGCAAACGAAAGCAGAAAAATGCCCTGTTTTTTATTTTTAATTATAAAACACGACATTTACGTGTACATTGTCTATTAAGACCTGTTCTGTGTGTTATATACGCATGTTGTTTTTACCTGTTGTTGGGACCTAGTACACATTAACCAACTCGGGACTGTATTTAGTGATCATTGTACCTTTCTTTGCGATCTTTGTTTTGAAACTGGAGTAGCCAATGGTTATCCTTTTCTTATTATGTTTCTTTAGTTAAATAGCTCAGTGGTTATCTTTCACTTCTTATGTTTCTTCGGTTGGATTGTTTAGTTGTTACGTTTTTTTCCTTTGACTTGTCTCGTGTATTTTGTATCGCTTATTCTTTTATTTTATTTTTTTTAGAAGGCGAGATTGTTTATTAGCTATTATTTCCTTCGTTTGATATGTTTTTCAATTGGCTTGTTTAGTAACTCTAATGATTTTTGTATCCTTCTTTTGTGATGTCATTTTGGTTGAATTGTCCTTCTTTTGCACTGTCTTGTGTTTCAATCATTCAGCTACTGGCTGATGTGTCTTTTTCTTGTTATATTTTTCATTTGAATTATATAATTATTTTTCTATCCTTTACTTACTATCTTTTTCAGTTGGATTGACTAATAATTATTTTACTTTCTCTTATGTATTCTGTTAAATTGTCCACTGTTCATTGAATTCTTCTCTTATGTCTCCTGTTTGAATTGACCAGTATTTATCAGTTCTTTTTCTTTTAGTGTTATTTCATTATTCAGTAGCTATCATATTTTTTTCTTGTGTTTTTTACTTGTATTGTCTGTTAGTTATTTTACAATCCTCTCTTGTATTTTCTATTATTTTTTTGTTGTTGTCTAGACCCTTCTCTTCTTAAGTTTTTATTTGTTTGGATTATCTAGGGATTACTCTATTCTTTGGTCATGCTGTTTGTTTTGATTGTGATTTTGTTTTTTTTGCTTGTTTCACCAAAAATATTATCGTTCATGTTTTATTTCTCAGTGTAATGTATCGAGCTAATTTAACTCTAACATTTTTATACTGCACACAACAACTGCTTAGGGATTATCTCCATGTTATCTATTGTACGATTGATTTGGGAATACCGTGTTCTTCCATTTACTCAAATTTTGTTTCTTAGGCAATAAAATCTACTTAGAAGACTTGAAACGTTCTTCAGGTTGGCTGGTGTTTATTGGCGCAAAGCAAAGGGACTATCTTCTCCAAACAACCCTTTATAAAAAACGTCAAAGTAAAATCGTTATAAAATGTAAAAATTAATAAAAAAAAAACTAAAAAAACTTGAAAAAGCAGATAAAAACTTAAATAAAATTAAAATGGCCAATGGCTCTTAAAAATTTAAAAATACGAGTAAGGCGAACGATATCACCATCTCCAATGACACTGTCCAGCATCAGGGGTAAACCCATGCTAGAAACATATCTAAAATGGTGCAGTCGTTCAGAGTTGTAACGACGGCTCTACGGTAAAACATGGGCTATTGTGACTTAAATTATATATTGAAAAGGAAAAACCGTTTGCTGTGATTCACTTCAATAAATGATTGAGGGTGATCTGAAGCTGCTGCTCAAAAAGACTCATGGTCGATAACTGACACAAGATGTGGAAGTCTTTGACACAGAGCCTGTTTGCAACGGTAGAAGGAAGTTGTGCAGTGATAGCACTGAAAAATGTAACTCTTAAGACACGTACTTAAAATTCTTGTAGAAAACAACGGGAAAGCGTTGAGCCCACACGGACGTGGAATCGCCAGTCCATTAAGAAGTTTGGGATAAAAGTGGGTAAATGGTCATTTAACCCAAATGTGTGGAGGTCTCGCAAAATGATGTACCTGCATATGGTATCGTAAGCCTTCTCAGGGTCAAAGAATATGAAAAAAAATGTGGCTTGAGAAAGGCTTCTCTGATCGACGATTCAAGTCGGATCAGGTGTCCCACGGTGGAGTGCTGTCATCAGAACCCACACTGGGTGGGCGAGAAAGGTTGTTTGTTCGAGGAATCAAACAAGACGAGCATTAACCACCCTCTCAAAGACCTTACAGAGACATGTCGTCAAAACAATTGGATGATAATTTGAAGGAATCTTGGGATCTTTCTCAGTTTAAGAAAGAGGAAGAACAGTATCCAGGCGCTGAGTATCAGGAAAACATTTTCCTGTCAGATGTGGTTTAAAACAACCAGAATAATAGCAGAAGAAAGATGGCACAGCAGCTCGTAGTGAATTTCATCAGGTCCGACTGATGTCCTGCCAGATCGATGAAGAGCAAGCTCGAATTGCACTAGGTTAGAGGGGCAATTATAGTCATAGAGGGGATCGCCCTGCCTGGGACTTGATAGTAAAGAAGGTGGGGGGAAGAAACAAAAGGGCTAGATGCACGAAAAGAACCTCTGCTAAGTGGACCAACAACTTCCTGGCGATCAGAGAGCAGGATCGAAGGGGGAAAGGAAGTATTATGCTCACTGACCTTTCGATTACTGCCCATATGATTTTGAAACTGGTGATAGAAAAGATGCCAGTTGTGAACTTAATCCAAGATTTCTTTTGGTCTTCACGTCTTACCTGCCGAATATGGACATAGGCCTGCTGAAAATCAATGCTGTTTGAAAGTGTAGGATACATATGAACGGTGTCCCAGGCCAGTATTTGAGCCTTTTATTCTATTTAGCACGCAGAACTCCACCACAAACCAGAATACCGTGGAAAACGTGTCGAGGTTTTAGGATATATTGAGCAGACGCCTAAACAATACAGTCAGTCAGTGCTGCTACACAGTAGTCTATCGATGTCATGCGAATGACGACAGAATCAAATTTTGAGAAAGCACTGAAAGAGAGTCAGTTGGCCTGATCTAACCTCCACTGATGCATGCGAATCTGGTGGCACAGACCACGATCAGTCAGTCTCCCTCAAAGTGATATGAAATGATCACTGCCCCATGGGTCACTGTCTACCCTCCAAAAAAAGTTAAGGGGAAGCAAATAGAGAGATTAATAGCAACAAAAGACTGACTAGGTGCATGAAAACAAGTATAAGATCCACTATTGAAGAGAGACAGGTTGTGGTCCAAAAGTATACGAGGGCTGTTCAAAAAATACGCGGACTGTTTGAATTGCGCGGCCCCAGTTGGTTCCAGGGGAATCCGCTTGGTGTCGCTAGGTTTGCACAGATCAGTTGATTACGACG